>NC_141538.1:150122500-150367500 GCF_021556685.1 Rattus norvegicus
GCAGGGAGTTAACACAGGCGGATGCCTCCGGTGTCAGCCCTCGAGAGCAGAGGGAAGAGGAGGGCCAGGCGTCGGTCCGGTAGGGGCGCCTGCTCCAGATCGACTTGGGAGGCTCTGCGACCGGGGGATGCGGGTCTCGGGGCCAGAGGAGCGAGGGCCGCGAGCGCAGCCGGCTCTCATTAGCACGGGCCGCGGGCTAATCAATCCCAGGCCGGGGCTCCCGGGCCGCGTCCGCATCATGGAAACTGGCCGCGCGCCCGGCGGAGCGAGCGGGGCCGTCGGCGGGGCCCGGCCGGGCGCCTCTTCGTCGAGGGCGCGGGCGGAGGCGGGTCGCGGGGTCCGGGGCGGGGCTCAGCTACCCCGCGCCCTTTCTGCAGCCCGCCTGGGGCGCGGTGGGGGTGCAAGGGTCCAGGCCGAGCCTGCAGGGCCTCGGGCGGGGGTCGCTCCGTGCTAGGCCCGGGACGGGCGCCGCTGCCGCTTCTCTCTCGGATACCCGGGACCGAGACCGGACGCCCGGACCCCCACTGTCCGTGGCCTCCCGGCGCTCGGACCACGGCGCACGCCCTCCTGGAGCGGCTCCAGCGTGCGGCCCCGACCCCGGGGCGGTGCTGCTCTGGCCCGGACGCGGCCCACGGAGGCCTCGGGCGGAGGAGGCTGGAAAAGAGGCCAGGCGGCGGGAAAGGGGGATGATTCATCCCCGGGAGCCCGAATCGGAAACACCGCAATCTGGGAACAGACTTGCCTGGGCCGACGAGAGATCCAGGAGGAGAGTCTGTCCGGCGAGGACTTGCGTCCGGCACTGGCAGTCCCCTGCCTCCAGCCCCGGCCCTAGCCCGGCCGTGGGGGGGAGGGGGAGGCCTCTTCTGGAGGAGTGGAGAAGAATCCTGGACAAAGTCCGCCGCTGCCTCCTCTGCTCTGACTGGCTGGTCTTGACCAGAGCGGTTTTTCCCAGAGTCTAGCTCAAGTCTCTCCTGCTGCAGCTCCAGTGCTGGCTGAAGAAGTCTGCAAGGAGGGGGCGAGCAAGGAGAAGCCGGAGTCAGAGACACCTCCGCCGGCCCTCGCTGCGGTATGTAAAGCGCAGTAGGGGGGAGGTAGGGCGCGCGCGCGCGCGAGACCCGCAGCCCCGGGCGGACCGAGCACCCCCTCCCCTGTTACTTCGGGGCGGCCACGTGCGGGGGGGGGGTCGAGCTCCGGAGATACTTACCCCAGCCGCGATCGCAGGGGGGGCCCGCGCGGGCGAGCGGGCGAGCGGAGCGCGCGCAGGCTGCAGGAGCCCCGCAGCCCCGGCTGCACCCGAACCCCGCAGCCCCCTCCCTGCGCACCGCCCGCCGGCTCGGCCAACGCTGGCTCCCAGCTCCGCTGCGGAAAACCCGAGCGGGGGCGGCTCCCTGCCTTGCGGCCCCGGGAAAATCCGGGGGTGGCCGCCAGGGATCTCCAAGCGGCCGGCGGAGGCGTCCCCGCGCGTCCCTCCCCCGGAGCCTGGCCCGTCGGGTCAGCGTTTGCCTCTCTGCTCCTCCCCGCAGAGCGCCCGAACGACCGCGCGATGACGGCCGGGAGCCCCGGAGACCGCGGCGCGCGCAGGAGCCCCGAGGGCCGCGTCTCACGCCTGGGCCGCCGCCTGGGCCGGCGCCGGCGGCCGCGCTCCCCGCCAGAGCCCCTGCGGGTGCGGGCCCGGCTGCGGCTGCGCTCGCCGTCGGGGGCGTTCGCGGCGTTGGGCGCGCTTGTGGTGCTGGTGGGCATGGGCATCGCCGTGGCGGGCTACTGGCCGGGCCGCGCCTCCCACGCCCACGTCCCGAGGACCGGCCGCGCGCACGGGCCGCACGAGCGCCTGCGGCTGCTGGGGCCGGTAATCATGGGCGTCGGCCTGTTCGTGTTCATCTGTGCCAACACGTTGCTCTACGAGAACCGCGACCTGGAGACCCGGCGTCTCCGCCGGGGCGTGCTGAGGGCGCAGGCGCTGCGGCCGCCCGACGGCCCCGGCTGGGACGCACTGCTGCCCAGTCCCGCGCACGGGTCTCCGGGCGCCGTCGCGGAACCCGAGACTTGGGACCTGGCCCCGAGGAGGGGCCCGTCGCCGGTCCCGTCGGTGCGCAGCCTGCGGTCCGAACCTGCCAACCCTCGCTCGGGGCTGCCCGCGCTGCTCCACAGCTACCCGTTGAAGGGTCCCGGGCTGCCACCACCCTGGGGTCCTCGGACTCAGACTGGACATGTGATCATCACGGTGCAGCCCTCTGGTTCCTGCATCGAGCACTCCAAGTCTCTGGACCTGGGCCTGGGGGAGCTTCTCCTGGGGGCCCCAGCAGCTCGGGACTGTGCCCACCGAAGCTGGCCACGGCTGGACCGACTTAGTTTGGGGGGCTATGCCAAATTAGGAGGGGACTTGGGGGCCCGTGTCTGAGGTGCAAGGTTTAACCTGCTGTGAGGCTATCAGTGTGGACCATGGGACCGGGACACTAGAAGTCCAGTGCCCATAGCTGCTCCAGTCACTTCCGAGGCTAGGGTGGATGTTGTGGGAGCAGCCACTAAAGCTCCTGACCTGCATGTGTAGAGCAGTGCCAGCTGCACAGAACGAGCTCCAGGGGCATGTGTTAATGTGGACACCAGCATGATTCAGCCTCAGGAATTTCTCCAGCCCATGTGGCCTTAGCCCAGGACCGGTACCAGAAGGGCTGCAGAGTAGGCCAAGAGCATCCTGAGACGCACGGGGTACCTTGGCAAACAACAGTGGTAGGTTGGGATGTCCCCAGGCTGGGACAGGCTCCCTCTAAGATGGCAGTCGTGATGGAAATGGGACCACCAGAGGAAGGTGGGCAATGAGGGGGAATGAGACCCACTGCAGCTGACTGGGGCAGTGACTGCACCTCTAACTGCCACCATCTCAAGTCCGTTCTTCCTTCAGCCAAGGGGCCTCTGTCCTGGCAGGGCTAACTACTGCCAAAGTCCTGACCCTGGGATCAGACTGCCTCCCTGGAGACAGGTCTCACTTGTCTGGCTGTGC
The DNA here is from genome assembly GCF_021556685.1 of Rattus norvegicus. Lineage (NCBI taxonomy): Eukaryota > Metazoa > Chordata > Mammalia > Rodentia > Muridae > Rattus > Rattus norvegicus. Next base: position 150,125,499 of record NC_141538.1, read on the forward strand.
TGCAAAGCCTCCCCCAGCTGGCAGAGGGCACCCTCCAGTCCTCAGCAGTTCCTTCCCACTGCACCTTGGCCAGTGGGTGGCTTACTACTCTGCAGTGGCTTCCCTCTCCTCCCCAGGTTTAACTTCCCCACGCTTTAGTTAGAAGAGACGCTTTAGTTAGAAGAGAACTTTAAAAGTGGATCAATCCTCACAGTCGGGTCTTTTTTTTTTTTTTTTAAGTTTATTGAAAAATGCCATACAAGAAGCAAGACCAAACACTTACCTAAACACTACAGCCACATCTGTCACTACAAAGGTGCAGACAGCAGGCTCAGTTACTGCCTATCTCACCTAAGGGAGGGGTTTTTCGGCTGGACTCCGCCGGCATAGTTCCTATTTTGTCAAATGTAAACAACTACTTGATATGATTCATAATTTTAAAAAAATTTACAAAGCTCCTTCATTTTTGTCATGAAAATAATATATCTGAGAGATTTGTAAAAACAACCAGCCTAGGGCTGGTATTTCCCATGAGCATCAGGGTGCTGGCCAGGCTGTAGCCCCAGCTCCATTCCTCAAAGTGGGCCAGGGCTCCCAGACCCCGAATACACTGCTGGCCTTGGGGAGGGCCCCCGGAGTCAGCCTCCTTGAGCCCTCAGTTTAGGAATATAGGGCTTGCTTTGTGGGTGGGTGGCAGAGATCTCATGTGGTTTGAAGGAAATCTACTTCTGAAGTAAAAATAAAACTGCAGTTGGGATTGTTACTGTGGTGTGCCTGAGTCACTTTGGGAAAAGTCCTGCCAAGTCTCTGACCCTGGAGATGGGACTCCCCTCCCCCCTCACTCCTTCTACCTGGACAGAGCCTGTTCTTCACACAACTGCAGAAAGAAAGAAAATCCAAACAACAACCATATCCCAGGATATGTTGCCAGAGCCAGCAAAGGAGTGGGAGGAGGCTGCAGGGTATCAGAACTCTGGTCCAATTTCCAGACAGAGGCAGCAGCAGAGGGGCAGAGTTCAGGTAACCAGGTCTGAGGTCCTGAGGGGATGGCGCAGGGCTATGGGCAGGCTCCTCCTGCTGCTCCTCCTTTTCAGAGCCTGGGGGTAGCTAGAGTCCATGCTAACCCACCCCCTGCAGCCCAGCCTTCTCCGGCTCAGTCCTAGACTGCAGTTTACTTCTGAGAGTGGAACCCGAGCCTGCCCCTCTCCCACCGGGGCTCTCCCTCCTTAAAGCAAGCTGCCATTGGCAATGGTCTCAAGAGAGCTAAAAGAAAACTGCACACAAAACCAGTTCAAATCGCTGCGTTTGTATGAGGAGCGGTCGGCCAGGAGGCTGCTGTGGCTTCTGACTTTGCTCACTCCCCTTCAGCCCCCAGCCAGTGCGGCCAGTGGCCCTGCTGTCAACCCTCATGAAGTTCATTCCAGGATTCTACTAATCTTCCAGGCAGATGTTTGTAGGAAGTTAGCTGGAGGATTACAGAGGCCCTGTTTGAGGGGGAGGAAAGGTCCCCCAATTCTCACTACTAGTTGGGGACATCAGGCTCCCTTTTCAAAACCAGTATTTTTAAAAAAGGGAAAGAGAACGGGAACTAAATCCAAAACCCACCATGAAATCAAGCTCTCAAAACCTGGCAGACTCCTCAGGCAGTGAGTGGGGGATGAGCAGAGCTGGTTCACACCCACCTTGACCAGGGATGGCCACCAGGAGACAGGAAATACCCTGGCTTCTAGAGGGCATCCTCGGGCCTGCCACAGAAAGGTCCTAGAACGCACCCTCTTCCCTGAGCCACTGTCCCTTACCATGCCAGGTGGGAGGGGCCTAGGCTGGGGCTGGAAGCCTCCTTACTGGATCCGACTGAGGTAAAGGTGCCACTCCCCTGGGTGAAGCAGGCTCCCCGAGCGACAAGACCTGATTTTTAAAACCTCATTAACTTTTCTTCCCCAAACTACAACTAAAAATGTTCCATTGGCACTTTTAGCCAACAGTGCCTAATTTTTCCATGAGTTCTGGTCTCCTGAGGTGGGACCTGGGAAGCACTCGACAAAGCTGCTTTTTCCAGTGAGGGACAGAGCAGCTGGGGAGGTGAAGGCCACAGACGCATTAAATGGTCACAGTATCAGCTCTAAGACAGGTGATCTCTTTGACTTAAAGAAGCTCCAAACAGATGGGGGTGACATCACGCGCTCAGGGAAAAGAAGAGCTGTGCCTCAAACACCCTGCGATGGGAGGTCACGTTTCTGGGGTCTGTGACCAGGGCATTTGCCTTGCTCGACATTCACTGGTGTATGAAGTTTTTGTGTCATCCAGAGGGCATGAAGCTGAGGGAGGAGCAGGGTGTCCCACTGAGCTGGCTCTGTCCTCTAACTGCTGGCAGGGTCTCTGGAGGGTCTTGGAGAAGTCTGTGGATCCTGTCAGGGTCTGTGTTGGAAATGAGTGAGGAGAGGCTAGGTTGAGAGGTTACCGACCACCCCGTAAAAAATCAAAGTGTCTTAAAAACAGTTCATAGAGCCAAAAGTTGGCAGTTTCTGTATCACAATATAGAGAACATCCGTGGCGTCTAGAAGAGTCTCTTGGTATAAATTCTGAATAGAAAATGAAGTTGGTTTTTTTGTGGTGTGGAGCAGTCTTCAGAGTCTGAAGTCTGCTGCAGGCTGGCTTCTTTATTACATGCTGGTTTCTCTTGGATGGGGACAGGTGGGGATGGGCAGGACAGTCCCTAGGGTGAAGAAAGAAAAGGCATATAAGTCTGAACACCCCCCTCACCCTCCCACTCCTCCCCACAAAGGAGCAGGCTTCTAGCCTCAGCAGGAGGCTCTGCTGGTGGTGACTGGGAGCTGTACTGATCCCTTTAGGCAAGCATTTATCCCGAATCCCAGCTATCTGGCTTGGCCCCCAGAGCTCCACACTTCCCAACCCCCCACATATTCTTCCCGGAAGTCTGGGCCTGCTCTCTTCAGCTCTGTTCTCCAACCTGCTTGGTTCTGGCCCACAGCTCCTAGAGTTGCCGTGGGCAGAATAGCAAGTCAGGGGTAGCAGGGGACTCCAGACCCACGTTTAGGTATCTCCTCAGTGCTGCTAGCAACACTAAGAACACCCCTACCTGAGCTCACTCCTCAGAGATCTCGGTCTCCTGGTGGACGACCACCTTGGTCACTGACATGTCTGGGTGCTGTTCCTTGGCCTCCTTGATGGCTTGGACGAGGACCTGCATGTGACCAGAGGCAAAGCTTGTCAGGCAAAGAGCAACCCGGCTGATGAAGGGAGCCTGGGGCAGCAACAGCACAGCCCAAGGGGACCAGTGCCTTGTCCTGTCCTAGCCTATCCTAAGGAATCAGAGACCACAGAGGCAGGCAAGGGCAGAGGTTTTCTTCAGGAAAACAGGCAACCTTGGGAGAGAGAAGATCTGTTCACGTGGTAAACTAGAGTACAAACCACTCAACACAGGAACGGGGCTGTCTGGTTAGGAAGGTGAGGAAGCACAAGTTTTAAAAAGGAAGGCAGGGAAACATAGGCAGGCTGACCTATACATGGCCCTTACGGGGTCTAAGCACATTCATTTGCTTAATCTTCACAACAGAGGAAGTCGGGATGTGCTGGGTTCCACCCTATAAACAAGGAAGCTGCATGCAACAGAGACACAAGTTGCTGCATAGCTGGGCAGGCTACAGGGCTTTTGATTCAAGTCTCTTCTTCGGCAGATAGTCTGTTAGGTCCCTGGAAAAGCTAGAGGGCACAGAGGGACAGCCACAGCAGCAGGTGACACCACTATCCAAGTAGCCTGTTAGAGTTGTCTGCTGAGGGCTCCTAAGAGCAGTCTCCAGCAGGACTGGAGGGAGACAGCTTCTGCCATGTAGATTTCCACAAAACCCCTCTGTCTCTGCTGGCCCTGCTCTTCCTCCCTGACCCAGCAGCCACGCTCTAGGCTGGGTCAAAGCGCTCTCCCTGGAGGCTCTGTCTCCTTCTAAGAAAGCCCGCACCAGAGCTGCTTCCTCAACAGTCCTTCCTGGCTTCCTCTGAAGGCAGGGCCTTCAGTTCCTAGAAGAGACAATGGCCCCTGATCTGTCTCTGAGCCATCAAGCATCATCATACTAACTCTGATCTCCATTTCACAGAACAAAGTCGCTGCTCAAAGTCACTCAAAAGTGCAGAGGCAGGGTTTGGACCTGTTTGCTCTAAATACCTTCTCCCCACAGCTCTTGCTGTGAGCACAGATAACACAAGCTTCAAACCACAGGTTGTGGCTGTTAGTAAGAAGGACCCTGTGAGCGCAGCACACAGCCCACGAGGCCCCCACTTGGGCTTCCAGCCTTGCTTCTGGGACCTTTAGCAGTGTCCACAGCAGTGAGTGAGTCCTGCTTACTCCTCCTCTCAGCCGTCAGCAGAGGCTCTGCCAGGCCTACCCCCCCCACAGCCTCTTCCGCCCCCTCTCTGCAGCTTCACTGTTCTAAGAGCACCCAGCAGAGAACTGGGAACATTAATTCTGACCTTATTATTTTCTAATTGCTTGTAGCACACAATTAGCACCTAATTAACATAAAAACATAGAATTTTAGCACCCAGAAGGGCCCAGGAATTATCTGGATCAAGCCACTCTTCTTTAGAGAGGAGACTATGAGATGTAAAGTGGTCTACCCAAGGTCACACAGCAAGTTGGAGACAGATCCAGGACACAGGAGGAGTTCTGTCTCCTGGTGTCCTACTCACCTCCTGCTCTTCTCTGCATCTGTCTCCTGAGGAGAACTTCCTGCCTCAGTCACCATGCCTGTCTACCCCACTAAGAGCCCGGCCACCCTAGGCTTCCATATTCTGAGTTGCTCTGTTTTCCTCCTTAAGAGCTAAGGCAGCTGTGCCCACACTGCCCGCCGCATTCCCACCTGATCATGGTCGATATCAGCGTCTCCTGTGATTACAATTCTCTTCTCGATCCGGGTCTCGGAAATCCCCCCTTTTACAGTCTGTAACCAAAGGAAAACGCCCAGTGAGACCACGCACAGCGGGAAGGAAAAGCAAGGCAGCCCAGATGGTTCTAAAAGCTCCTGCCCAAAACGTTTTGTTTGTTTGAGTGTAGCGCAGGCCAAGCAGCACGGCGCTGGCACTGCCCAGGACTGCCTTCCCCACATCTCAGCACAGGGTAGGACCTGCCAAAAAGAGCGTCCGCTCCCTGACCTCGGGCCACTAGACTCTACAAGAACAAAGGACACGATTCGTTATTTACTTGATTTCTCCTTTTCCCCAAAACTACAGACACCCAGCAAGGCCAGCGGCATGCCGTGTTCTTATATTTCTACTTGGTAGCTTTTAGGATGGGGACACAACTTCAGAGACCTCCTATTTATGACAAGGCCTGGCCAAATTTTGTTTTCTTTTTTCCTAAATTTCTTACCTATAACAGACTGCAGGCCCTGCAGGCCACGTGTGGTGGTACACACCTATAATCCCAGTACTTCTGAGCCTGAGGTAGTACTTGTGAGTTCCAGTTCAGCCTGGGCTACGGAGTGAGGTCTCCGGGAGGGTTGGGTGGGGGGTTATTTCTCTAGCGCTACAGCAAAGCCGGGGTGCCGGACTAGCTAAGGATAACTCCAAGTTTTGGCATTTGTGCCCATTGTTTCCTGTAAAGCGGTCGATTTCAGTGTTTCTGCTCCAAACTACAGTTGCCATGGCCTCGGGACAATACATAAAAATGACTCATCAGACACAGCTCTGGTTTCTAGCTCAGAAAGTATGATTTTACCACATCAACAATCCCAGTCCCTAAATTGTGCGTATGTGCATGTGTGTGCATGCATGTGTGCGTGTGTGTGCATGTGTGTGATTGCATGTTGAGGATGGAACCCACAGCCTGTGTGAGGTAGGTATACGTGCTCTCCCACCAAACTATACCCCCACCTTGAGCTGAATTTAGACTCCCTCCACAGCAAGTTGGACAGATGTGTAACGAAAATGACTCCATGTGGCTTTCCCAGGTGTACTCTGGGGAAGGCATCTTTCCACCTGGGACGCTTTGAGTAACAACGCAATAGGGATAGAGCTGAGAGACTTGCACACATAGGTCCCCTCTGGGGTACAGCACCAAGCTGAGCAGGCCACTGGAAGCTCTGTTACCTTGGTAATCTGTGTCGTGGTTGTGCTACTTGTGGTCTCAGATGTGATGGTCTGGGCTGTCAGCAAGACTCCAGGGTCTAAGTCCCCATTGCTGTCCTCAGTCTGCAGAAGAAAGGACAAGTCATCAGGCCCCTCAGGAGGCCTTGGCCTCAAACCCCCAGGTTCAAAATGGCTCTTCAGCTATATTCTGCTTCAAAATCTAATCCCCTTACAGTGATTTCGCACTTGATAAGCAGATCTAATCTCCTGGGAACAAGACTCTGTTCTAAAAGTTGGGTGAATGGGGCTGGAGAGAGAGCTTAGTGGCTAAGAGAACTGGCTGCTCTTCCACAGGACCTAGGTTTGAAAGGGTCTTCCTCACTAGCACTTAGGTGACAGCTCATAACCATCTGTAACTCCAATTCCAATGCCCTACGACAGCTAGAGCCACATAGTGAGACCTTGTCTCAAAACGAACAAAGTTGAATAAAGTCAAGTGTGCTGCCACACACATTTGATTCCAGAGCTTGGGAGGCAGAAGCAGGCAGACCTCTGAGTCTGAGGCCAGTATGGTCTATCAATTCTAGGATAGCCAGGGCTACAGAGTACCCTGCTCCCCAAAAATGTTGATGAGTACGGGGGTTCCTCAGCACCATGTCAGTAACTGGAGTGTGGAATGGGTCTAAGACAGGCAGGAGTGTAGCAGCCTCAAGAGTGACCCCAGCTTCACAGGGGAAACATGGCTGCAGTTCACAAGGGGCCTCTGAAGCATCAGCACCCCCAGGTCAGAAAACTGGGACTTGAAACTATGGAGGGGTCATTGTGTTCTCATCAAGACCTCGAGGCAGGCGAGGCACCAGCTCACAATGTGAAACGGAGCCTCACACCCCTCAGTGAGGAACAGGTCACCTCTAACTGAGCCAGGGACCGACCATGTGAGGCAGAAAGTATCCACCCATGACAAAGCAGGATACCTGCCCGGGAGGCCTCAGAGACTCTCACGGTAAGGCTCCTTCCTGTAGAGAGGGGCGTAAGTATTTTCAACGCCAGGCTTCAAAACATAGGCTGGAACAAGGACTAGGGCTGGTAGTTAGGATTAGCTAAGAAACGATATTAGCAGGAAGCTAAAGAGATGGTGGTAGGGCCAGGGACAATTGTTATCAGCAGGCAGTGGGCAGTAGAGCCAAGCAGACCTCTATGGCCAAGACCGAAGAAAACTGGGGGTTACCTAAGGCATGTGCTTGCTAGTTAGCGGTCTGGAGACACTGGGCCCTGGTGTCAGGGGTCGGAGCGCAGACACGGACACACACTATCTCCATAAAGGGACCACCCCGCAGGGAATGGACATTCCACCACGGGCACCACACCAGACAACAGCAAGTCGCTCCCTCCTCCTCCATGGAAGCCACCAGGATAAGCAGTGTTGTCAACTTGGTCTCACTAGCCCTGACTCCCTAGACTCATGTAACTCTCCTGCCTCAGTTCCTGAGTAACTGAGGCCACAGGTATGGGACACTATGACTGGCTTTATTTCACTTATGAGCAGGGCCACGTTTCATCTGAACAAACAACACTCTGAGGTGCTAGGGCGGACAGAAGATAGGAAGGGGCAGAGCCAAGGTACAGCCGGGGTCCCGCCCTTCACAGCAGCGGGACAGTGTTACCTGGCCCACTAGTGTTTTCTTCTGCTGAGTCCATTATGTATGAAAGATTCAGACCCGACATATACGTTTTACACTCCTACTATGTGTCAAGCACACCATGTGACTGCTGCCTCACATCTGAGGTATCTGAGGTAGAGACTGTTTGATTCTCTGTGTAGTTAGGAAAACTGGGCTTCTCAGGGCGGTTATGTGTCCAGGGTCCTAGAGCTGATCAGTGTTCAGACGACACGGAATGGACGAGAAGTGTGTTTGAAGACTGGAGACTGAGTTTCCCCACGGCTGGTACCCAGCTATGGAAACGCTTCACTGTCCAGGCTCCAAGTGGTTCACGCTGGCTTCAAACTCCCTATGTGGCCACAGCAGGACTTGAACTCATGATCCCTTATCTTCTGTTTCCTTACTTGTTTCTCTAGGTCTCAAGTAACTCAGGTTGGCCTCAAGTTCCCTTTGTAGGTGAGGCTGGCCTTGAAACCTCCCCACCATCCTCCTGCCTCTACTTCCCACATGCTAGGATTTTAGGCACACAGCACCACGCCCACCAGTTTTCATTTATAGAACCTGGCACTGTAGCATGTCCTCTGCCTAAAGACAGCACTGAGGATCAGAAACCACAGAGTGGACGTGCTTTGTAAGAGCACAAATCAGCCAGGAGTGGTGGTGTACTCAGGAGGCAGAGGCAGGGGGATCTCTGTGAGTTCGAGGCCAGCCTGCTCTACATAGTGAGTTCCAGGATAGCCAGGACTACACAGAAACCCTGTCTTGAAAAAGCCAACTGGGGCTGGAAAGACTGCTCAGCAGTTAAGAGCACTGACTGCTCTTTCCAGAGTTCAATTCCCAGCAACCACATGGTGGCTCACAACCATCTGTAATGGGATCTGATGCCTTCCCTCTTGATTGTGTCTGAAGACAGCTACAGTGTACTCATATAAATAAAAATAAATAAATCCTTAAAAAAAGAAAAAAGAAAAAGAAAAAGCCAGCCAACCAAACAACAGACTTAAGTTTCATGCCAGGGAGGCTGACCCTGAGCACAGAGCTGAATCTGTGTTTGTTTCCCGCTGCTGCCCGCCCTGCACTCTGTTCTGTCTGTCTCTGGAGGAGGAAGATGGAGGCACTATCATGGCTGCCTGATTCTATCTATCCACTCCTCCCTCACCGTCTCCTTTCCTTCACCCTCTCACCAATCCTTCCTTAAAGGCACCATAGCACCGACAGTCCCCTGTAAGCACCCACTTGTCCTGTGAGCCAGGCATTTCACTCTTGGGTGTTTATCTAGGACACATCGACGGACACATGCCTGTGCACGTTCACAGCATTCTAGTCACATTTGCCCAACTCTGGACACACCTCAGCTGTCCATCAAAGAGTGAAATAAAAAAAAAATGTGTCCTTGAGGCCTGGGAGTGAGTTGGCAGGTAAAGCACTTGTCACGTAAGCGTGAGGAGCAGGTCCCCACTCCCAGGACCCAGTAGGTGCTGAGGGTGTGAGGCCCACTTATAAGAAAGTAGTGAGTGGTGACACCACTGAGCTGGTATTGCTGCCCAGGACAGAAGTCCAAACGCTCAGGAGGCTGATCGTGTACTTGGGGAGCACAGTGTGTGTGTGAAGCCAGAGAGGGCGCAGGGATAGACAGACAGACAGAATACATTTCTGGCCCTCCTGCTTCCACCTCAACAGGATGCCTGTCTTATAATGTTCTGAAGGTGGAACCCAGACTTCATGCAGGCTAGGCAAGCACGCTATTGACTGAGCCCTACTACCCTGCATTTTTAAAAAGTCTTGATAGGGACTCAGTTGCCTAGGCTGGCCTTGAACTCACAATCCTCAGACCTAAGGGTATCTGGGATTATAGGTCTGTACTGCCAAGCTTAGCCCCACTAAAATCTTAATGTATAAGCTACAGAGTTTTAAAACTTCAACATGAAGTCTAAGTGGTGTGCAGTGAGCCTCCTTCCCATTTCTGAGTAGTCTCAGTTCCAGTCTTGTTTGCTTTCTCTGTGCAGCCCTGGCTGTCCTGGAATTCCCTCTGTAGACCAGGCTGGCCTCAAACCTGTCTCTGCCTCCCAAGTGCTGGGGCTAAGGGCATACACCACCACTGCCCAACCTTCAGATTCGATCTAATTCTTGGGGTCACACTTCTTTTACCTGATTTTTTTCTTTTTTGTTTTGGTTACATCAGGTCGAAGCTGGCCTTGAATTCATGGTCCTCCTACCTTAGTTTCCCAAGTGCTAAGACTGGAGGTGAGCCACGAACATGGCTCACACTTTTTCTTTTCATTCTTTGAGTGTTTGTGTCTGTGGTATAGAAGTATGCGTGTAAATGTGTGCACGCAGGTGAGTAAACAGATGTGTGTGTGCGCATGTGTACGCAGGTGAGGAATGTGTGTGTGCATGCAGAGACCAGAGGTTAGCAATGGCTGTCTGCTCAACTGCTCTCCATCTTATGTATTTATTTGTTGTTTGTTTTCAAGACAGGGTCTCATTGTATAACCTTGGTTGACCTGGAGCTTACACTATAGACCAGGCTGGTCTCAAACTCACAAAGATCCTCCTGCCTCTGTCTCCCAAGTGCTGGGATTAAAGTTGTGCACCACCACGCATGGCTTCTAACTTATTTTTGAAATGGGATCTCTCACTGAACCTAGAGCCATTAATTTATATAGTTTGGCTGGACAGTGGGTTCATGGGATCCTTCTGTCCCCTCTCCTGACCCCTGCCCACCAGCACTGAGGTTACAGTTGCTTGCCCTGCACTTGGCTTTTTCCATGGGTGCTGGGGATCCGAACTCAGGTCTTCATACTTGTACAGCAAGCCCTTTTCCAACTATGCCATCTCCTTAGCCCTTTACTTTTAATTATCTATCCAGGGAGAATGTATTGCCACTGAAGGCCACATCATACTCTTACATACATGACTACATATACTTCCCCCTTTCTGCCCATGAACAAAAGATAATATGAGTCCCATTTTTGGTGTAGGCATGTTTTTGTGCACCATGTAAATGTTATCCTTGTGCTATTCAAATGCTGAATTCTCTGTCCTCATATCTTGTTTCAATTCAGACACGGCACTGTCATGCTTATACCAAGAATCTCCTCTCTCAAGTTTATGTAAACAGTTCTGAGCATTATTCTCTGCCTTGTCACTAAATGCTGATCACCCAATGGCTGGGCAGAGGAGCGAGTAGGGTGGGAACCTCTACCAGCAGCAGGGAGGGGAATTCGGATTGGAGTCGGGAAGAGGGTGTCTGAAGACACCATGGGAAGAAACTTCTGAAGCAGAGAGCTAGAACAATATTAAACTGCGAGTGTTATGGGGCTGGGCTGGGAGGTAGCCAGATTAGCATAGGGGTTTTTATAGATCATTTAACTACCCAGCTATTGAGGTGTCGCCTGAAATAAATCACAGTTTTTCTATGTGGTTACTGGGAACTAGCGAGGGTGAAGAAATACAGCTGAGCTGCCGGATTGATTCACGCTACACAATCATATTAAAACAATACAGTCTGGCCGTACTGTTCACTCACATTTATCATGTAGACTGGTCCCCAGCAGAAGCCACACAGAAGTACCTCGATTGATTGTAAGCTCCATAAATTACTTAACCCAGCCCCGCACCTCCCCCTCTGAAAGGCACTTCGGTGACAATTTAAAGCATGCCTTCCTTTGCATATGTAAGCCATTCCTTTCGAATCCCCAGTTTCCTCCTCCTTCAGTCACCTCCACTGCCAAGGCCTACTTGACAGATAGTTCTTTTCTGTCTCTCTTTACTGACAGGTTTTACCCTTCACTTCTTAAGGCTACACTTACTTCTGTTCTCATGATCATCTCCTCGTCTCCAGGCCTGCTCCTACTCTAATACAGTCCACACGCAGCTCTGGGAGTCATCTTTAAAAGGCCATTGCTTTAATGATGCTACTTTATCACCCACTGCCAGAAACCTTAAAGCAACTTGTCACTCACCAAGTTAAACCCCACACTCTGGACCGCGCCGAGAGGAGAGGAGCACACAAGACACTGACCGGACATCACAGAGATGCCAGTGCTCCTCAGAGCCACCTCATCTCAACTCCCTGAGACCTCTGCAGTGGTATGTCATTCCGTCTCAAGTCAGAGCCATCGATGGAGAGGCTGGTGACTGGCCTAGGATTATCTAGACAGCAGCTCCCCCTCTCAGGCATACGATGCTGTTTCCAATTGCAAAGCACACATTTTACCCTCCAAGCTTCCTGAGGGTGAAGCATCATGCGGCTCGGCTCGTGGGCGGCTGACTGAAGAAATCTTCAGGGCTGAGCCAGAGCTACCCTGCTGCCCCTCTGCACTGTGCTCTACCACAGAGCGGCACCCGCAGCTCCTTGAATTACCTCTGTCTAGTATCTGATGTGTGCTTACATGTGTTCCCTCCTTTTTTATTTTTGCTTGTTAATTTTTCCAGTCAAGGTCTTTCAGGCTAGCCCAGGGAGGGTCTCAAATTCCCAACCACCTGCCTCTGCCTTCTTTGTAGGGATTCCACTGTGGGCCACGGTGTCTGGAGTTGGAGTGCTTTCTTGCTTACCCTTTTCTCCTTCCAGAACATTCCAGAACATAGAGGATAGGAACTGTCTACCCTTACACCACTTTGACTTAATAGTTAAAAGCTCAATAAACATCTGCTGTAGAGGTGAATTAAGAGCTCATCTTAGGACTGGAGAGATGGCTCAGCGGTTAAGAGCACTGACTGCTCTTCCAGAGGTCCTGAGTTCAGTTCCCAGCAACCACATGGTGGCTCACAACCATCTGTAATGGGATCTGATGCCCTCTTCTGATGTGTCTGATGAAGGCAACAGTGTGCTCACATACATGAAATAAATAAATCTTAAAAAAAAAAAAAGAGTAGAGGGTTAACTTCTTGCCATCTGTGACTAAAACAGTAAACTCAACAGAACACAACTCTGATGCATCCGAATTACCAAAAATGATGAAGTTTCACTGTAATTAGGAAATAAGAGATTAAAAAAAATTTAAACCCTCACAACAATACCAAGACATGGAAAGTAACATCATTAGCAGGGCTGGTTAAGGCTTAATGACTTGTCAAGTTAGGAAACGGAGGATCAAGACCTGAGAGCAGGTTTACCTGACCCAAAGCCCATGTTCACATCGCACTAGAATAATTTTCCCAAATGACTTGCATGGACAGACACAAGTGGACAGATTAGTGGTAATGGCATTTGCTCTTTGGTACTGGGGTCTCACACATATTAAGTATAATGTTATTCCACTGACATTTGGCATTGATTTACTTTTTAAGATAAATTATTTTGAGGCAGGGTCTCATGCAGTCCAGGCTGGCTTCAAACTCACGAGGTAACTGAGAATGACCCTGAACTCCTGTCCATCTGCTTCTACAGCCAAAGTGCTGGCATTACAGGTGTGCATGAGCACACCCGGTTTTTATTTTCTTAACTGTTTGTATGTGTGTGCACACACACAGGTGCACAGGTCAGAGGATAACCAACAGGTATCAGTCCTCAGGTGCTTTTCCTCTTTTGTTTGAAACATGGCCTTTCCCGGACACATGGTCAGATTAGTGGGCCTGCAAGCTTCCATCTAAAGAACCCAAAGCCAGGTCTTCGTACTTGTGAGGCAAGTGCTTCACCAACTGAACCGGCCCAAACCAGCCAGTTTTATGTGGTTAGCGGACTGACCCCGGGTCTTCGTGCATGCTAAATGAGTACGCTTATCAGCTGAGCTGGCCAGTCTTTGTTGGGAAGCAGCAGACAGTGTCTTACCTGGGCAGCTTCATAGGTGATGGTCTTGGTCTCCGTGTGGACAATCGGGACATCTTTGGTTGGGATTTCACTTTTCACAGCATTGGCAGTATCTGAGATGGTGACAGTTTGAGTCTTCACCAGGGGAGGCTGTAGGCAGTAAAGAAACAGAGTGGGCCAAACCTTCTTGGAGGCCGTGGAGAGCTGAACCTTCTGACCCTGATCTGATCAAAGCATTAGCTTGCATCAAGCAAACGCTGGAGTCGTTCTCCAAAGGACACGATTCCCAAACGGCCCTGTCAAGGTGCCACATTTGAGAAGGGCACAGGAAGAGGTATTGCTGCAGCCACTTTCATAAGCTTAATGGAAATTAGAACACCAGACAGTTTATGACCGGCGATATAAAACACTTCAGACCAACCTTCGGAATTTGAATATAAAATTATTTGCCAAATCGAAATCACTTTTATTCGTCCTTGTGACTGGACATTATAATTAAGAAAACCAGGCACATTTCCCACTAAGTACAAACGTACAGGGAGCAGCAGAAGCCCCGGGACACATTCCCTTGGAATTCATTAGCTTCTTTCAAATCAATGTCAGATGTTCGTTATGGATTCCCCGAGAAGAAACAGTATTTGGAAAACCAGAAAGGAAAAAAAAATCAGTTTTCCCACCACCTGGTGATTAATTTCAGAATTCCGAAAGAATGAACATTAGTGGAACGGCCCAGGCCTTTCTGCTTATCTGTTCACCTTTCCAGGATATCAATCACCCTAAAACTACCACTGGATCGTGATAAGGTCAAGCAGCCATTCACCGTAGTGCAGAAGTTAGTGATCGCGGGAACCCCTATGAGGAGGCGGTGGAAGTGGTGGGCTGTTCAACAGAGAGGTCTAACTTTTCATCTAAGAATCATAATGTCAGTGAGGAGTACTGGAAACTCAATCCTCAAGCACAGTCTTGGGATTCTGAAGGCTCCTCCCGACAGGAGTCTCTGTAATTCACCTCTCACCATGGCTCCGTCTTGAGAGTGGAGAGGAACCGCCTTACACCAGCTGCTCCTCAGTAAATAGCTGGAGTTTATTTTTAAGAGTTTGGTTAAGTCCTTATAAGAGAAAACGTGACTAGTCAGAGTTAACTCCTCCGAGTTTCTTTACGCCATCAAAGGCTTCTCTTTTAACGGTGACACTGAAAACAGCAGAGACTACACCCTTTACCACCACTGCCACCTCACCTCCTCCACAGACCAGATTCCAGGCCCGCAACCGGAGAGTGTCATTAGACCTGCATTGTCAAATCGGTTACTACCTGGAAACTTCGAGTGAGGATGGGGAACTGGTTACCCACAGGAGAGTCCAGAAAAGATCCGCTCTGGGTCTCAGGGGTCTCTGCTGGTGCACCCGGCTCTTCGCTACTGTCTGCCTTTTCCCCACTGAGGTGCAGCTGACAGGAAGCTGGAGTTACTGGGAAACTTAACGCACTGGCCTGTTCCTCCACTCCTAAGCATTCCCCACGTGGGCCTGTTGGCCTCTCTTCAGCACCAAGATGGCCACCTGCCCCCTGCTCCTTCTCTTCTGTCTCCTTGGCCTCCTTGCTGTTTTTGGAGAGGGACCCAGAACCAAAGCTCTGTGGAGACTCCGGCGGGGTGGTCATCAGGCTCTCACTAGGAACTACTGACTGCTTGGGGCACTCCCGTTCAGAGGCAGGGTAGGCGGACGGCCCTTGAGTCACGGAAGCCACCTCCTCTGTGCGAATGCCATTTACACTCTACAAATGAACGACACACACAGAGCAAGATCAGGGGCAAGTGGAGGAACCGGGAATCAGCGAGGATGTTCAGGCAGCTCGAACATGTTGATGTCGTCACCACCAAGACTCCTAAGCCCCAAAGATGGTCAAAAGAACAACTGTTCACACGCAAGTCAGGAGCCTAGGCAGTTCACACTTGGTTTGGAGCCATTTCTGGACCACTGTCGATAGGAGACCGATTTACCCTGGAAACACAGCACCTGCGCTCATACCTAAAGGAGCTGTGCTGTCGCCCCTTCTCACTGGCTCGGTTATGCAAGGGACAGAGTTCCTGACAAGTTCTCACGTCTCCACACCGTCTATGTCATATTGGTCCCTAAGAGGAATCTAGGACTTAGACTTCTGTCAGCAGGGGAGACAGGACCCGAGTCCAGGTTGCATAGATGGCTTCAGACCTGATCCTGATGTTGGGCCTGATGCCAGGGGAAGGGAAATGAGCAGCGGCTGGCACGTCTCTTCACAGGACCCGCCCAACATGCCAACAGAGGGAGGAAAGCCCAGGAAACAGTTTCCTCCCGACTACATGCCTCTGCTCATGGGGCCTGGGATGAATATGTATACATGTATACATGCATGCACACATATACATACATACATACATATTTAGCTTTACTATATCATTTTAAAAATTTGTAGCTCTGAAGCAGGTCATCATGAGAAGTTAAGCATGCACATACATAAACTAACATAAACTTAAAATTCACCACACGTTTGTTTCACTCTTAGCTTGGTTTTCTGGCAATCTTCAGCATCATTGACTCTGGCTGTTATGAGGAGATGCTCCCTTGTATGGGAGTAAAGACCACTCAGGTCTCGGATCTCAGAAGGGACATTTTACTGCTTTACTCGCTATGTGGGAAAGGGGTTCTTTTTAGGAAGGTGTTCCTGGGGGAAATACACCACTTGCACCAGCTGACACGTTTCAGTGTCAATCAACCAGTCAGTCGCCTACCTACCTGCCTACCACCTGTCTATATACTTAAACACCACCGTGCTTCCCCTGTGAACCAGCCCATTGTGTGGTGACCATAAAGTAATGCCCTCTTAAGACCCCGAACTCTGG
Source organism: Rattus norvegicus (assembly GCF_021556685.1). Classification (NCBI taxonomy): domain Eukaryota; kingdom Metazoa; phylum Chordata; class Mammalia; order Rodentia; family Muridae; genus Rattus; species Rattus norvegicus. The sequence continues at coordinate 150,141,847 of NC_141538.1, forward strand.
ATCCACCTAACTCCTGAGCCATCTTCAAACAGACAACTTAAGAGCACCTGGAACAGGTCTGTGCTGAACCAGACAAGGACATCTTGTAAGTGTTACACAGGGTACGCAAGAGAACTGAGGGGCTGGGAATCTAGTTCTCCATAGATCTGACACATAGAATAATTGTCTAAATGGCCTATGAGTTTCCTCATTATTTAAAACGTGACTAGCACTTAGCTGGGATCTTAGGATCAAGTATAATAACATCTATGAAAACACTTTTCAATCCTAAGGCCCCAACCCCCTTCACATAATCCGGCCAATCGGCAGGGCAGCCGTGATGTGCTAGGCTTAGAGGGCACAAAAACTGGTTTGTGACTGCTCTGAACATACTGAACTGCTCTCTAGCACCCGTATCCCACAAACTTTTGGATTTTTTTTTTCTTCTCTAAAGAGTTGACCAGAAATAGCTCACAAATGGGCCTTCTCACGATGTGCACCCACCCCAACTCTGGGAAATACCAAGTCCATTCACACGCAGAGGAGTAGCAAAACTTCTCTACATAATTTTCTTACAACTGGAAGGCTGGCTGATTGTGACAACCAAACAATGGTCAACTTGGTTGGAGTTTGCTCTTTTTTTTTTTTTTTTTTTAACCCTCCCACAACATGCCTGCCAGGCCAGCTTTGTGTCAGTCTGCAGAAATGATGTGATAGACTGCCATCAGAAGCTATCTGTTAACCAAACATTGTTTAGGCTAGAACCTCTTTTTGATTTTTTTTTTTTTTTTGTTGTTGTTATTTTGTTTTATATGCCCCTGGGCTGATGGTTCTTTCTTCCTACTCGGAGGTCCTGGGGACTAAACTGAGGTCATTAGGCTTGGCAGCATTAAACGAATTGATTTTCCTCCCCCTAAAGCAAATATAGGAAAGACCAAAGGTTTGAGCTGCAGTGAGAGTAATGCCAACTTAATAAGTACTCAGAGTACCTTGCATGCGTTCACTGTCATAAATACAGGGAAGACTGGCAGCCGTTGGCTCAGTCAGTCCTCTGCTTCGCTCTAAGGCCAAGCCAACCTCTCTGGTTGGTGCCATTGTCTGATCTCGAGGGCAATACGGACAACTGTTTACTGGACATCCCCTGTCTCCCTTAGAAGGACTGTAACATGCTCCAAATCCACCTTCCCATGTTGCTGCCCAGATTCTCTGCTGGTAAACGGTAGCGCTGTCTGTCTAGTGTGCCAGGTCTAAGTCTGTATCCGTGCTCTCTCTTTTTTTTTTTCCTTTTCGGAGCTGGGGACTGAACCCAGGGCCTTGCCCTTGCTAGGCAAGTGCTCTACCGCTGAGCTAAATCCCCAACCCCGATCCGTGCTCTCTTTATGCGTTTGTGGACAGGTGTGTGGATGTGCACAAAAAAATCTGTACATGTCTTAGCCTATGCTTTATTAGCCTAAGTTTTGATTGTCTCTCCCTAGAGTGTTACCTTGGGTAACCTTTCACCTATTAGGCATCCTCCAGTTGGAGGAACTGCTGGAACAACTGGATTGTTTTAAAGGTTTTCACTGGCGTGAAGTGTGCTAATTACTGGCCAGTGAGCAAACGCAGGGATCCTCCTGTCTCCGTCACTCTAGCTGAAGTGCAGTGACTGTCCAAAGGACCCCATAAAAAGAGCTATTTTAGTGGCTGACATTACATTTTTAAACGTAAGACACATGAAAAGACAGAGGATAAGACTGGCCAGGGGATATAAAGTCTCATGACAAGAGAAACCCATAACATGGCAGCTAATGTCCGTGAAGAATTCTAACTGACAATGCCGTTGCCTTTGGCCACAGAATTATATAATACTGCACAACTGCATGATACCAAATTAGCCTAGAAACTATGAAGGGATCTTGCCAGAAATATGACTTGACATATGGCTGTGTCTAAACCATCCAGAGCGAAAGGCAAAATTGAGGCTTTATGTGACTCTAAGGTGTCGGCTGGTTTAGCTGCTGCTTATCTGGACTGTTAGGAGACTCAAGGAAGAAGCAGGCTACCATAACAGACCAGATACCTGTAAGGCAGTATGCAATATGTTGGCTTCAAGCACATGAGAAGGGCCAGGCATGGTGGTACAGACCTTTAATCCCACACTTGGCAGAGCTCAGTGAGTCCAGCCAGCCTGGTCTACAGAGTGAGTTCCAGGCTATCCAGGACTACACAATGAAAACACCCCCACACACACCCCCATTCTCATTCTCTCCCTCTCTCTCTCTCTCCCTCCCTCCTTACCTCCCTCTCTCTCTGTCCTTCTCTCTCTTTCTCTCTCATATATATTTATGTATTTATGTATATGTAATCTATATGTATATAATATGAATTAAAAGAAAAGTCTACTAGAAAATATTAGAAAATATTTAGTTGAACAGGAAAATCATTTGAAGGCTCAATCTCATTTAAAAAGATAATAGGTCTAGAGATAGATGCAAGAGGTCAGGAGTTCAAAGCCATCCTTGGTTATATATTAAGTTTGAGGTCCTGGAATACATGAGCTCTTGTCTCAAAAGTACAGCTTCCCCCAAACCCCCCCCAAAAAGTTTATGGCTAAGTATGAGAATTCAATTCAATATATTTTATGGAAGAAAACAGAAGGCTTTCTACATGTTCAATGGGATTGTATCTCCAAAATTTCAAAGCGTGTGTGTGTGTGTGTGCACACGTGCACACACATGTGTGTTACTAAGTTATGACTCACCCCTTCTTTGATTTGTGGGTCTCAGGTATCACTGAGAGCTTGCTGTGTTAGGTATCTGCTGACACCCATTAAATCTGATCTAGCCTTTTCTCTCAGGTTACTTTGGAAAGACACACATTTGAAGAGACTGTGGAAACAGCCACAGTTGTGCCTGAAAGTTGACTTAGACCACAGTAAAAACACATTCTGAAAAACCTTTCTGAGACTATTCTACTTAAGCAGAAGGCAGTCACCTAAGTTTTCCCGAAGAATCGTGATAATTTCTTCCATGTTTTTCTTTCGTTTGTTCTCTTCTTGGTGAGGGTCAGTGCTGCCTTTGAGCTGCCAGGCAGTGAGAGGAAACCAGCAACCAGCCTCAGAGGAAAGGGAGAAATGTACCTAGCATTGTCCATCTTATCTCTTTATAAAGTGAAATGAGGTGCAGAGAAGAGAAATAGACAAAGAACAGAGCAGTACTTGGGACCTGTCAGGACGCACCTCAGGCCTCTACCTTGAGCCTCCACCTCAGGCTGCCACCAGCTGCTAAAATGAGGGAAGGAGGAAAGATGCTCACTTCGAAGATAGACCTCCTCTTGATAATGTGCCATTTCTAGTCTTCAAACACTTAAAAAGGGTCATGAGTTCAAGACCAGCCTGGGCTACTTAGTTTGATGCCCCCTAACATGCTAAACTTTTCTCAAAACAAGGGAGGAAGGAAAGGGGAGTGATCCGGTCCCAGTTAACTTAAGAACCTGTGCACATGCAGGAGAGAAGGGGTCCCACCAGCTGTCCTCTAACAAGTGTGCGGCCACACCTCCAACACAACAATGATAATAATAATTTTAACCATCAGTGCTGCTGGATAGTTAATATAGAAAAGTAACTGCTAAAGTTGTCATGTCTCATCTTGTTTAATGGCAGGGATACTCTTAGGAATATAAGCTACAAATCTGACTATATCCTAACTTTAATCCCTTTCACATTTTTCCATTAGAAATTTGCCTCTGGAATAGTGAAGACATCCAACAGAAATTATCACTTGCCTGTCAAAGCCACATCAATGACTGAGGCTGTAGGTCAGTGGGAGAGCATTTGCCTAGCAGGCACAAAAACCCAGGGTTTGATCTCCAGTATTGGAGGAAACCGAATAGTAAAAGCCCAAAGTCATAATAGCCATTAGAAATATATTAATGAGGGGTTGGGGATTTAGCTCAGCAGTAGAGCGCTTGCCTAGCGAGCACAAGGCCCTGGGTTCGGTCCCCAGCTCCGAAAAAAAGAAAAAAAAAAGAAATATATTAATGATCAGTGCCTCCCCATTCATCTAAATAACTCTGCTTAGTGATACACACTGAAGACACACACTAGTATGCTTTATATCTAGATTTTGATGGGAGAAGTGTTTCGGATTGAGCCCAGGGCATCCGCTGCACTCTTAGCCCCCACTGATATTTGGCAAAGTGGCATGGAGCAGACCAGTGCAGATGTCTGGTCCCTGAATGGTGCAGGAGCTTCCTGAGCATCTGAAGTGCAGCAAGATTATGGGTTTAACGGAGGACGCTCATCTTTTCACCCTTGGTCTAGGTCTCGGGCATTCTTCAGCAGGGAGCATGCGTGTGTGTGTGTGTTTGTGTGTGCGCGCGCGCGTGCGCGCGTGTGTGTGTGTGTCTGCATGTGCACGCTCTCAAGTCTATATGATGCTGGTTATTAAACCAAATGTTTCACCACTGAGCTACTATTCTGGCCGTTATTCTTGGTGTACTTTATAGAATATCACCAGTTAAGAATCTTGAAAAAACCGTGATAGAAAAATTGACTATACACTATGCACATACTCAGTAAACATTCTCGAACCAAGAGAGAAACCTTGGATGGGGTATTTTGAGTGTGTGCCTGTGCTGATTCCCCTATATGCCCACTTATTTATGTGGGTAAATTACTTGAGGGTTCAAGCCCAGGTTCTCACGCTTAGAGGCAGACACTTCACCCCCTGAGCCATCTCCCCAGCTCAATTTTATTTATCTATTTTAAAAAGATTTGTTTGTTTGTTTAATGTATGAGTGCGTCTGTCTGCATGTACACCTGCAGGCCAGAAGAGGGCATCGGATCCCATTACAGACGGTTGTGAGCCACCATGTGGTTGCTGGGTATTGAACTCAGGACCTCTGGAAGAGCAGCCAGTGCCCTTAAGTACTGAGCCATCTTCTCTCCAGCCCCACATCCAGTTTTTTATGTGGGCTCTGGGTATCCAAACTTAAGTTCCATGACTGCACAGCAAGGACTTCACCACCAAGCCATCTCCCCAGCCCTAAGTGTAATAAGAAAGGGGCATGGCCGAGGTGACCCTAGGATTGGGGGCACAAGGCTCACACAGACACAATACCTCCACAAGCGCATCCCCCTTGCTTTGCAAGCCCAGTAGGAAATGCACAGCACTGTAAAGGCCCACAGAGCCAGCAGGGATCGCAGTTATCTTGCTAAGCACAGAAAGAAGACACCAGCAGAAGGGTTCACCTCCTGGTCCTTAAGTAAGGTAAACGATAAATATCACAGTTACATGTATTATCAACACTGCAGTATTCCAAGATGGTCTGCAACATGCAAGGGAAAAAACCGTCAACTCCAATCCTGATAGCATCAGTTAACTGCCAGTGCTCGGTCTCTATATTCTTCTCTTTAAAAGAAAAAAAAAAAAAAAAAGACACAAAGTTTCATGTCTTAGGAAAGAATGTTTTAACTGCCCCAGGAAAAGGCTTGAAAATCCAACACATATCACTATACATTACATGATAGATATTTATAATCTCTTCTCTCTTTTGAGAAACTGTTAAGTATCAGTGTTTTCCTCGATTGTAAAATAACCAGTAGGAACATCAACCTGGTAATTAACAAAACAACATTTACTCTCAAAATCGCTTTTAAATGGGCACTTGCAATAAAAGATAAATCAGATGTGGGAACGGCTTTCTTGGTACAAGCCATGTATAAACAGCACATAAAGATGACAAGGCAGCCGGCGGTAGCCCATTCTTCAGCCAAAAAAGGAAACAAATGAAGAAATAACCAAAATTACTGAAAAGAAAACACCCCTGGCCGCCAATCCCCGAAGCCTGTGAACAACAGCTCCCACTGCTTCAAAACTCAGGCTTCCGAAGGCAGCAGCAGTGGGGATAAACTAACAACACTCGCCTGGAAGGAGGAGCTACAACCCCTCGTCTTCACACTGTGCACTTGGACATCATCATTTCTTCTGTGGTCACACGCCCATCTTTTCTAGTTTGGATGCTGGAAGTAACGCTGGTTCTCACTAGAGTGCCCGTGAGACTCAGTCCTGTTCAAGGGCCACGGACGGCTGTTTCCTGGTATACAGAGCTTCTATCTGGGTAAAAGAGTGGATTTGGGCAGACATTTCGCCATACTGCTATGGACTTCTTTTCCAATGAAGGCAGTGAAGCTGGCCAATCCCAGTAATTCTTTAAATGGCCTTGACTCCTTTTTAAGTGCTGGAGATTAAACCCAGCACCTCGCACATCCTAGGCATGGCTCTGAGCTAACCTCCGCCTCCCCAAATGTAGTCGTTATGGTTTTCTGAACTGTCCTGTTATTAGATTATCCCCGAATAGGTGACTATGAAAGCGAACAGCTTCGAGACCCATGCCCAACGCAAAATTTTAACTATTAGCTAATAGAAAAATTTTGCCTTCGCACTGCACTCACCCTCGAAGACTCCACAGATCAAAGGAGCTTCTCACACCTGAGCAGATCTGCAGAAGTCAGAGGGCTTAGGCCAGTGTTTAAGGTTATGCTGAACACGGCTGTGAGAACAGAAAACTTTGGTGGTCAGTTCTGCTTCATTACACGGCGAAGGGTCAGGAAGAGCAATGGAGGAGAGGAGGAGTCACAAACCAGCACAAAAATTCCAGTCATTTGTGACAGAACATTAAATTTGTTAGCAAAACTTCACAGAAACCTCCTTTCCAAAACTTGTTAAAGCCCCCTAACCTCTCTCTTTTAAGAGACAGGGACACACATGGGCCTTGACCTCGTCATGTAGACAAAGCTGACCTTAGATTCCTGAGTCTCCTGCCTCCGCCTCCCAAGTGCTGGATTACCATTGTGTACCACCCACTCCCAGCTTCATTCGAGTCTTAATAAACACTTAAAACTTATACCCTACTTGATGTCTAGGAAACAGACCATGACTCCACAGAACTAGATGCAATACAAAATTATTTTTAGATTCCCAGCGATCTGTATCTCCTCTCCACGAAAGAAAACCCCACCGTAATGAAATGGCTTTCTGTGCTAACATTTTTCAACAAACTTGAGTGTGGCTTAGAGAGACAACAGCATTTTTCTATCACTTAGACAGAACTACAAGTATATGCCTTGATCTGGTAAACAGACCACTTCAAAGTGCGGAATGTCTGGTGGTTTAAGCCATCAACAGAAAAATACGGTAAAACCTGGAGCTGTAGTGTGAGGGTACTCAGGTAGAGTAAGTAACAATCCTCTTATCTCCCACAAGACAGGAATAAGCTCTCTTCACACCCACGTACTCACACCCACACATTCCACTCTCCCATCTGATCAGAATGGCAATAATGGATGGTTAATAACTACTAATTTATTCAGTGCTCTTAAAAAAAAAACCCACAAAGGGCAAGTTAGCAGAATAAAAGTGACAATTACACGTTACTGTGACTGGTTAAATTGGTTAGAAACCAATATTTTTAAAACTTGACACAAATAAGTCAAACGAACACAAAGCTGATTTAAAACAATATTTTGAGAAACGAACACACGCGAACGCACCGCCTCTGTGTCAGGACTAAGCAATTACTGGGTGCAGACGGTATTTTCCAGGTAGGCATCTTAAGCCAATCCGCTGAAGTACAGGTTCCCCCCTCCCCTCTCCCATCTCTTTTGGATCTGTCTGTGTCCAGTATCACCAGCTCTAACTTCCTTAACAATTACTAGCAACCAGAAGCTGATTTGCACTGAGAGCTAGTCACCATAAATCTACATAATAACAAAGCAATTAATGTAAAAAAAATCAAAGAAATGTCCCCAAAGAGGGATTCTGTAGCGGGTTTCTACAGGCTTAAAACCATGCTGAACTGCTAATGGATAAACAATTTAAGTAAGTTTGACAGCCAAAGGATTCTGGACAGGAGATTGAAAGGAAAAGGGGCTTAGGGCTTAGTAAGAAACAATCCTGGGGCTGGAGAGATGGCTCAGAGGTTAAGAGCACCGACTGCTCTTCCAGAGGTCCTGAGTTCAAACCCCAGCAACCACATGGTGGCTCACAATCATCTGTAATAAGATCTGGTGTTTCTGAAAACGGATAGCTAGAGTGTAGTTATATATAAGTTTTAATAAAAAAAGAAAAAAGACAGAAACACTCCTAACCAGCAATAACTAAGGTTAAAAAAGGGGCAAAGCCAGTCTAAAAAGAACAGTATTTTCTGCTAACTTACTAAGACAACTGCCCCCGATGGATTCTGATCCAGGGACTTCTCAAAGAAGTCTTTCATTTTGACAAGAATAAATTAGAAAAGCAAATGAGTCCCTTAAATGCTTAATCTTAAATTTATGCAACTGAAACACAGACATGCACTAAGTGCTCCGTGGAAAATCACTCCACTTAGAAAGGGGTTATTTTTAATTATGAACGTGTGTGTAGGAGTGGTCTGCGCACACGCATGCAGGTGCTTGCAGAGGCCCGAGGCATTGCATCCCCTGGGGCTGGAGGTACAGGCAGGTCTGAGCCATTTAGCAAGCGCACTGGAACGGAGCTGGGAACTGAACTCAGGTCCTCTGAAGAGCAGCAAGCCCTCTAAAGCGCCAAGTCATCTCTCCTGCTCCCACGTTTTAAAACATGCTTATTACATACTTTAAAGATCTGGCTAAAGGGCTGGAGAGATGGCTCAGCGGTTAAGAGCACTGACTGCTCTTCCAGAGGTCCTGAGTTCAATTCCCAGCAACCACATGGTGGCTCACAACCATCTGTAATGGGATCTGATGCCCTCTTCTGGTGTATCTGAAGACAGCGACAGTGAACTCATATATAATAAATAAAATAAATCTTTAAAAAAAAAAAGATCTGGTTAAAGAGAAGGTATTTAGGGATTACTACTTATTTATTCTGTATGAGAAAATCGAAGACAGACCCTTTAAATCCAAACAAAGAGAATAGACAGTAGTCAGCGAGTTCTACTAAGACCCCAGTCCACGCAGAGAAGGGGGTAAAGACAAGGGCACCGTGTCGTCCTGGGACTTCATGTTCCAGTGAAGAGCCACCTGATGCCAATTTCCATAAACAAAACAGTACCAAAGCCAGAAAAAAAAGTAACCAATCAGCTTTCTAGTCTGTGAGGGAAATCCGAGAACTAGTCCCCACAGGCCAAATTCCAGTCTATGTTTTTGTATGGCCATGAGCTAAGAATAGATGATTTTTAAATGGGTAGGGAAAAGTATTTAGTGTCATAAAAATTGTACAAAAATCAAATTTTGTGTCCAGTAATTCTGACTGAGATGCAGTCACGCTGAGCTTCCTCTCATTTCTTGCTGTGGCTGAGCTGAGCAGTTGTGAGAGGCTCACCTCACAGTGCCACTCCTCAGAGAAGCTGTGCCAGCCACCCAGCCACCTAACGCACAAAACTCTCGAAGGTTTGATAGGTTTTGGTTTTATAGTGTATAAAACAACAGAAAAACGTATCAGATTGATGTCAGCGATGTATTTCAGATAAACAGACATTCTGTCAATGACATCATACTCCAAGACGAACTTAAACATATGAACATGTATGCCAGTCTTTTTTTTTTTTTTTTTTTTTTTTTTGGTTCTTTTTTTCCGGAGCTGGGGACCGAACCCAGGGCCTTGCACTTCCTAGGTAAGTGCTCTACCACTGAGCTAAATCCCCAGCCCATGCCAGTCTTAATAATATATTCTGGAGTGAAAATAGTTGATCAATAGCTATGATGAACGAAAACCAAACCAAATTCCAAGATGTTAACAAGAGAGACCAGCATTTACCATAGTGGCGTCCAACCTGAGGTCCTTTAAGTAAAGCAGGGACTGCAGACAATTAACAAGAAAAGCTGCTCTGCACAAGGGTTTCGTAGCTGCTTGCACTTACGGATGAGGCATATAGTGATCAAATGTATCTCAGTACAAGAGAGTTCATGTCAAAGCTAGAGCTTATCCGTTCCCATCCGTTATTAGTAACTGAGTTCACACATTGATTATTTGTTATATACAAGGCAAGGGCGTACCTGGGAACCACGTGATGGACGGCAAACAAAGCCTCGCCGTGGATACAGACAGCAGTCCTCAAAGGCTAAGAACTAAGATCAACTCCACGAGAGAGAGAGAGAGAGCTGCCTATAATTTAACAAGTTTCATGAAGAGGTCAGAGGTTTTGTTCTCTTTCCTTTTTGAAATGCGGTCTTCAGAGTGTAATCTAGTCTGGCTTCAACTGGCTCTCCTGCCTCAGTCTCCTCTGATTTCATTCCGATTCCCCTCGTCAGCATTCCCAGTTCTGCACAACCACACCCAACTCAATACAATCCCTGCACTCAAGACCGACAGGCGAAGCAATAGAGAAGCACCCGGCTTTGTAGAAGAGTGAATTACACAAACGCTCGGCTGCCCAGACAACACGATCATCTCTCTTGGGAGGTACTGAAGCACAAGCTGCCATGCCAGCTCCTACATCTCTAAATGACATTGTACCAGAGTGAAAGATTTAAGATCTTGTCAGACTCGAGCATCAGGGGTGCTATTCCTGCATCCTTGCAATGTGCAGGAAGTAACCACGTTCCCCCCTCCTACCCCGCACCTCCTCCCAGTTCTCCTCATGCTGGGGATCAAACCAGGGCCTCATGCATACTAAACACACTCTCCATAACTGAGCTATAACCCTTTTCTTGAAGACAGCAGGGAATGAAACGAGAAGTCAACTGCTTCTGTCGATTTAGGGACCAGGAAGGATAGCTGGGATTTTATTTTTCCTTCTTTTTAATCTTAGGCTTATCTACTGATTATCCCAAAGAGGATTGTAACCATGGTAAAGGAAGAATACTATAAACCACCAAGTCACGAAAAATGAGGAAAAATGTTCCAACAAGCTCAAAATTTCATTTTTAGCCTGTATTTCTGACCTGTGAAAATAATGAACACTGGTGATAGGAATTTTATTTACCAAATAAAATCCCCTAAATTTAACCCTGACGGTCATAGCCACTGCTGACCTGTCCTAGCCTAACTCCAGAGGCTTCCTAACCACAAGAGCAGACCTTCATAACCATCCAGCTGCCTTTTCCCAGCCCAGCACCAGTGGGCTTCTCAATCTGCTCCAGTACAAGGGGATCCTAAGGCAGGAGAGGTGACAGCAGGAGTTGTCTCTGGTTCTGGTGTCAAGGCCACAAAGAGCAGGGAGTACGTACTAGGTGTAATGAGAAGGGGAGGTTCCCATGTAGAGTTGTGAGGGTCAGGACTTCATCATCTGTATGAAGCTTAAAGGGGAAGGAGGGCGGCTCTGCAGAGTTCCTCCAGGAAGCAACAGTGAGACAGAAGTTCATCTTGTTTTCCTCTTTCTAAGTAATCACCACTGGGTGAAGTGTAGGCAAACATTTTTACTGGTGATAACCCCTAAAAGTAACTGAGCCTCAATGATATAGAGTACCTCGTGGGTTTACCATAGAAACCACCACGGAAGTGGCTAAGGAAGCCCCCGGGTTCTCCAATGACAGCAGGACAGACAGTTCCAGAGGTGATTCTAATCTACTCTTGGTCAGCAGTCAGTCCCCCCTCCTTAAGTTCTCACTAACTATGTAAACAAAGGTGTAAAACCTGCAAACGGAATCTACTTCATACTACGAATGCTAGCAATAAGCAAACAGCTAAAAAAAAAAAAATTCTAAAATATAGAAGCTGGGCTTATTCCCAAGTACGCTCTGCTCAAAGAACACTGTCTGAATTCATTAGGAGCTGAATACACTTGGAAAAGCATTTTTAACTTTACTAGTTTTAAGTGCTTTGTCAAATATCAGCCAGGAGCAGACAGATCTAAACAGGGCTGTTTGCTCACTTCAAGAAGAATCTCAAGAGGTTCATGTGTCTGCTTTTTAAAAAGAGTCTCTCTTCCTAGCTCTTCAGGGGCCGAGGGCTGAACACCATCGCTTCCTAAAACAGGGTGCAGAGTCGTTCTCATGAGGTAGGTTTGTCCGTAAGGAACTAGGTGGAAATACGGGCACCAGATAGTTAAGACCTCCTCAATTCAAACTGGAAATGATTGGCAGGAAAACAAGGCAAAAACTCCAACACTTGACACAGGTATCCTTAGACCAAACTACTTCTGGACCTGCCATCGAGAAGCTGGTCCAGGGTAAAGTGGAACGCCCGTGGTGCTAAGAATGGGGTGAAATAGGGGAGAGAAGAGATGCTGTCTGTGGCCTCTTGTGTTGGCGCCATTAATGGGAGCTCACACAGGGCAGGACAGCTATGTTTGTCTTCCGATAACTATGACATTTATCTTTTGAGCCCACGTTCATCAGCTTTGTTCAATACAAGGACTTGGCATCCACCTATGGTCAGCTTTACTGATAGGAAGTGACTTCTTTGTTAGCAAAGATCTCTGAAGGTCCTTGCTACACTTCAGAACGCTGAACAGTTACCATTGGCTCACGCTAAACTTTTAATGGATTTGAAATAATTCCAATATAAAAGGAAACAAAATTCAGGGTGATGTTTACAGTAGTTAATAAAAAGTTGTGTACAACGATGAAAACTGGAACTGTAGGAAATATAATCTGAAAGTTACAAAAGTACTGATAAAATTTTGAGATTAATTTTTAATTCCTAAAAAAAAACTTACAAGAACATAATCAATGCTAGTTGCAGTTGTTACTCCATTAAGGAAATCTTACATCTGTTTCACAGATAAAGAGGCGTCCTCACGCCTGCCACGGTCTACCTTGCAAAGCAGCTCTTCAGTACCTCAGAGGGCTTTGCCATCCCTTTCCTTACGAGTGGAGCAGTAAATATGCCTACTTAAAAAATGTTTGTTATAAATAGACATAACTTGTTACACAAACCATACATATCCACATTTTCTTTTAAATCTAGCCTGGCCCTTGCTTTTTTTTTTTTTTTTTTTTTTCCAGTTTTTTCCCTAAGTCCAATGATGGTGGAGTACACTGTAGCAGTTTTCAGTAAATATCAGACAATCCTATCTGTCAAGACAACAGATCAATACTACCGAGCTCTGAAGAACAACAACAAAATTCTTGGTTTTACCTTTTTTTTTTTTTTTTTACTCTCTCTCCCCGTCCCCCTCTTCAAAGGCAAAAACCATCTTTAGAAATTTCAGTGAGCAAAAAGCACTAAGAAATAATATAAAAGATAGAGTCTCAACGCGATGACTCTACGAACTCAGAGTCTAGACGAGTGTTTGAGACGTAAACAAGTGATCCAGATGGATGCTTTCAGGTGCGTCGGGAAGCAAGCGACATCATGCAAGGTTAATATAGTTAAGGTGAGAAACCACCGGTTTAGCATCCGAATGGTGCTCTGAGGAGGGCGTGCTCACCTCTACATCAGGAAAGCCTCATAATCCACATGCAAACTGGACACACGTCACAGTGAAAGCTTAGATTCAAGGCAGCTGATTAGAAACAATAGATTATAACACAAGTGGGAGAACAGGTTTGAAGTACAAGGAAACAAAGTATCATTTAAGCTTATTATAACAGTTAAATATTGCGTCTAGCAATAATTACTTATGCCACAAGGAAATAACAATATTTCAATTTAGAGAAAAGTGTGTTTACATAACAGATCTCGAGTTAATCTGTACTCTAGGACTTTTAAAGGTAGGTAGTCTGAAATTTTCCACCCTGGCTAGAGGCCAAGGGACACCAGCACCATTTTCCTAAACTACATCAACTCTCTGTGCATTAAAAGACAGCATTTAACCTCTGCATGACTCTTCTACACACCAGGCAGAATAAAACTGCCTGTTCCATTCAGGTCATAAACACTAACAAAAAGGCCACAGGTGTCAAAGCCCCTTCAAGAAAAGGCCTTTGCATGTACTGATTAGACACTCTAAGAAAAGGAGTGGTTATGGATTTTTGGATTAAAACTTTGATTTTAAGGCTTTTTCAAAGGTTGGGAAGTTGAATTTCTTCTTAAACTACAGAGCCCATGCCACAATAATGGCTATAGAAGACTGGGAAACAGTCCATCACATTTGTTCAGGGTGTCCCAGTCTGTGTGAGACACTGAGCAGAGGACAGAACAGGTCAACAGTAAGAGCATGCACGGTAGCTTTGGGGTACCACCTGCCATGCACCTCCATTTGATTTGCCTAACGAGTTGACTTTGGGGCAGGAGTACTGGTGGGCCAATCCATTGCTACTCCTTTTTCCTCACAATGTAGACTCTCCAGAGATTCACATTTTATTACTGACAAGAAAAACGGCCTCCGGAGGTCCCTATGACAGTGACGCTCAGGGTCCGAGGCGTGACGTGGGTAATTACACATCTGAAGCCAGAGACAGAGTTGAGTGGTTTTAGTCTTGAGCACCCTGTTTTCCAGTCACAGAAAGATCAGCCACCAAACAGCCAGGGCAAGGACCAGGAGAAAAGACATCATGAAAGGAATGCGAGGCGACGGGAAAGCACTAGAGTAGAGGCGGCACTTTTTGAGAGCCTTGTGTTCCTCAGGGATTGGAATAGAAACCTTGGGAGCAATCTCTTCATTTTCTCGCTGGGACAAGGTTCTCTCAGTTGGTCTCTCTGGCCTTTTACTGCTCTCTTCACCCTGTACTAACAGAGCACGTTCCTGTGTCTGCTTTCACGTAGAAGATCAAGAAAGACAGAGAGATGAACAAAATGACAGATGGAAGGATGCTTGAGTGATACTTGGGGATGTGCAAAGGTGTGGGAAGTCGTCTGGGTGCTCTTGGTTTTTAGCTCCTCTCTACTTTGGCCAATTTACCCTGCAGGTTCAACTATATGATTAAATTAAAATTTACTGTTTAGATTAAACCAGTGTTGGAACACTTGGAAGTTCAAGCGGTCCCGGGCTTCCCTTCACTCTGTCGCTTACTGTCTTGGTGAGGGTATTCGTGCCTGAGTGTTTTTCCTACACATTCAGGTTGTTTAATTGCTTTGATGCTGCCAATCATCTATGGATCAGACAATGTCAATAAAGAAGCGTTCTGCTTGTCGTGAATGAAGTTATTACTTTTACTAACAAACAGAATGGCAGAATATAAAGAGCATATTTTCATATCTCTTCAAAAACGACTCTAACTGCAATAGTTCAGTATGAGAATTAGATTTTGCTCAGTGGAACAGAAGCAGTAAAGACTGCAAGATAAGAACAAAATTATAAATTTTATAATGTGTCTCCAGGGTCTACCCTGGAGTGCGGGCAGCAACAGAGAAGAAGAGAGGCAAATACATCCCCCAAAGACCTCAGTGATCGCACAGCCTGGGAATCCTGACTGAAATGGTTATGGTCCTCATGAAGGTTTATATACTTAGCAAATACTTTTGATAACTTTTAAGGAAGTCTCCCCCTGCTCCCCAGTTGGCCAACTTGGACTTTCTCCCCTGCATCTCTGTATGCTGCTCTCCGTGGTCAAGGCGGATGGCATCTATGAGAGGAAAAACTTGGCTCTGAGTTCCTTCAGTTGAGCCAGCCTTCTCTGGTCAGTCTGGAAGCTGAACACGGGTTCTTTGCACACCCCTAAGTGATATGTATCAGGGGAAAAGTAGCTAGGGGACTGGTCAGCAAGGAGAATAAAAGGAAAGACAGGATGCAAAATTATAATGAGTTTTAAATGAAAATACGGTGGGAGGAGAAAGACAACATAAAAAGAATAGGGCATCATTAAATTCATTTTCTCTCTGAGTACATATTAACAACTGCATGCAGCTTTTTCAACCAGCCATGCGCTGAAGTAAGCAAACAGAACTGCAGATGCTGCAGCAGGGGAATGTGGTGTGTGAGGCCAAAGGCTGTGGGCGTGGATTTACTAGTACAGCCAAAAGAAAAGAGTGATTCAGCCGCTGTGGTTGAGTTCTGGGGGTGCTCTGCTCAGTGCCATGACAAGAGCGAGTTCTGCGTGAGCAGCACAGTCATGGCAGCAGCGTTACCTCTGGCCCACCAACCTTTCTCTCCGAGGGGAGGATAGAAGTTTTCTTCACCTGGTCATACACAAATTATATAAAGTTCAGTTGCCTCGAAATGCAATGACAAAGCTGCCAAAGGTAAGGAGAGGTACCCCCAGTTCAAAGAATGGCACTTGCCATCCCCCAAATCAGCCCTCAGATGATTTCTACAGGGTTTCCATTCAAAGATATAAGCTATTTCCTGAAAATGGAGACCAACACAGATTTACCCAATGCCATCCGAGAAAGCATCAAGTCACTTTTTCAAGTCACTTTCAGAGTCCAAATCAGAACTTCTAGAAAAATATGCAGTTACAGGGTGTGTGTGTATGTGTGTGTGTGTGTGTGTGTGTGTGTGTGTGTGTGTGTGTGCATGTGGGTGTTAACAGATGAGATAGCAACACACCACTCCCATGAAGAACACCAGGTAAGCGAGGATGTTTAAAATCCTTTAGTCTAAAAGCAGGCCCAATGAGATAAACAGCTTGTTCAGAGCATTTATTAGGCTTTGCTTGGCCAGACCCGCTTAGTCGACTCAATCTGTAACTATCCTTGGACCTTAATGAGTCTTTATTTCTAAGGACACATCAAAATGAAGTATCTGCCTTTCAGAGTCATCGTCTCACTTACCAGTTCAAAGTACATGCTACGACTTAGAACACAGAACTAATGTACATGTATGTCCGGGGACAGGGTCTGAGGGGACAATGTGTGGGAACAACTGAATCTACCCAACCCACGGCCTGTTAAAGAGGTATCCTCCTGCCTCACTTGTGAGCCTGTTAGCTAATTTTAATCCAAATCTGAAAACCACAAAAGGTATTCCTGGAAGAGTTTTTATCCCTGTCTGCAGTTCCAGAAACTAAATAATAAATGTTATATCTGGATAGATTACCAAGAATCCTAAAAAAAAAAATTTAAACCCAATTTTCATTTTGTTTTGAGAAAGAGTCTATATCTGATTCAGCCACAAAATCCTATACTCAAATAATCCTTCTGCCTCAGCCCCACAAGGACTGAAACTGCGGGTGTGCCTGGTAACCTAAGGATTTTACTGGAGACACTGCTCTGCCTTTCTCAACTAGAGCTGCTATTGTTTGGGGGGCAAAGTGAGCACACCATTACGTCAGTCACCAAGTTATGGTGACCGTTTATACAGATGGCACTGGCTAAAGATAAAGACGTTTTAGATGTAAATTTGACAAGATACTACCTTTAAACAGATTTATTTATTCTGTAGTAGGGTTTCCAAGGTAGGAAATAATGGGGAACAGACCCTGAGAGGTGTCTCTGGCCTGCTCTGATCGTAACTGTCTCATAAAACAGCGGGCTGAAGGTCTGATATTATGCAAGATCAGTCGTCAGTTGTGTTTCTGAAATCCCATGTTCTACATTCTCTGGCTTCAGGGCCTCTTTTATTTCTTACATAACTATGAGCAATCATTCCACACATTTCTTAAGTTGTGCAAATGCTCAAATAAAGTTTTAAAAAGATGTACTTCCTTCCAGTTGTGACCTTACTAAGTTTAGCAAACTCCCTGGTCCGGCCGGGAAGGCATATTTTGAATATAAACAAAGCCTTCCTGGCATGAAGTCGGTTTATAAACACAAACTAGCCAGAGGCAGGCAGCTTTGAGCATTTCTCACAGCCCAGACATCCACGAGTGACTCTAAAGGACTCGAACAACTGCACTGAGCTACCTAAATGCTCAGGCGTGTTTTAGAGCAGCAACAGACTGTTAGGGTATCAAAGCCACATTACAGCTCTAAACGTTCAGACACAGACTATTAACGTACATATTTAAAATACTTATTGCATTCAGCCTTACAGTCATGGTACAGACATGGTACTCACTCCATCTCCGGTAGGGACTTGCCCGTTGATGTTAAGAGTCCGGAAGGGTGAGTGTGTGGACAAGCGCTTGTCCCACTCGCTGGGCCGTGGTTCGGGTACTGATTCCATAAAGTTCTTTTTCAGTTCACTGATGCTGGCATGATGCTTCTTGATCTCTTCTTGACTCTTGTCTAAATCCTACAGTTCAAAGGATAAAGACACAGAACAATAAATAGTGGGGACAAAAAAACACACCTAGGGAACCCATCAGAGACTGGGCTGGTAGAAAACACCACACTCAGGACAGACGTTACTGGCCTGCATTCTGCACTTAGATTGTAAATATACAACACTGTATATTTGCCTTTTTTTTTTTTTTTTTTTCCAGAGCTGGGGACCGAACCCAGGGCCTTGCGCTTCCTAGGCAAGCGCTCTACCACTGAGCTAAATCCCCAACCCTGCCTTTTTTTTTTTTAAACAAAGCGCTGTACTCGGAAGCAGTGAAGCATCACAATCCCAAAGCTCCTGCAGTTAAACTGCCCCGAAGTGCTTGCTCCTTAACTGTATCTCCTCTTCCACGAAGGATGCAAAACCAGATCTCCACCTCCTCATCCCGAGAAGGCGACCCCACAATTCCATTAGCCTCAGCTTGGTAAGAACTGATTTAGGCTCAGCTCAGGCAGGATGGAGATAGCTATAGGGAAACTGATGAATGAGAGGCATGGCGAATGACCTCAGCTTCCACTAGCTGCTGTCCTTGGTGAGCTGCAACGCTGAGAACCCCTCCCTCGCTGTAATATTTTCAATTCTCTATAATGAAGGCCTGTCTTGATTCAGGAATTTATTATTAAAATTCTTATTTCCAGACTTCCAAGGTCAACTGTTACTACCTCTATAAATAAATAAAGATGTTTTTAAAACTATTCACACCTGTATGTGTGCATACATGTCTATGTCAGGCCAGAGAACAACAAAAGAGGCTCTTCTTTTGAAGCAGGGTCTCTCATTGACCTGGAGCTTACCCAGGGCTAGGCTGGCTAGTCACCAAGGTCCAGGGATATTCTGGTGCTCACTACCCCAGCTCTGGGATTACTAGTGTGCACCACCTGGCCCAGCACTTTTACATGGGCTTTGGGGACTAAACTCAGGTCCTCACACTCCTACACCTAGGCTATCACCCATATATATATTTTTTATTTTTAGCATTTTCCCTACAATATAAAAACCCTATGGCTTCCTTGTTCACTTCTCTTAATACAATGCAAAATAGGGCCTTACTGAGACCTACACTGGGGAAGTGGCTGGGTGACAGGGGGCTTGTTGTCAAGCACATAGCCCTGGCTTTAACTGCCAGCACCACTCAAAGGACTTCAGTGATCGTCTAGAGTCTCCTATCTCTCCTTGATAACTTAAAACGATCCAACTGTTCCAAGTGGAGGTTGCCAGATAGGTGAAAGGTTACTCAAGGTAACACCCTAGGGAGAGACAATCAAAACTAAGGCTAATAAAGCATAGGCTAAGACACACAGATTTTGTTGTTGTTGTTAAAAAGAGATGTCTAATAAATTTTTTTTTTACAAGGGGCATCAGACCAAAAGGAGTCTGGTAAATTTGACTTGAAGACAAAGAATCAACTGCTCTTTGTCTAACAATACACATGAACATACAAAAGTTTGAGTTCCAGGTCATAAAGCTGGAGCCTGCAGCTCTAATACAATCTTGTGTTTACTTCCCATTAGGGCAGCATAGTAGCTAAGAAAAGCATGAAGCTAAATAGATCCCCGGCATGCTGTGTAAACTTTGGGATCTGTCTATTTTTGGCATTGTGGGAAATAATTTCACTTTAGAAAGTAAAAATAAAAACAAAACAGTATGGAATTTTTTTTGGATTAAATTTTTTGTGTTTGTTTGTGGTTTTATTTTTCTTTTTTCTCCCTGCAGGCAAGAAAGACCTTAACTAAATAGAACTTTCTCCAAATTGCTATGTAGGAGAAAACAATATGAAACCCAGGGACTCACATGACGTCTGGATTCTGGGGTTGTTCCTTCAGAAACTCATGAATTAACTATGAATTGACTTCTCTCTGTCTCTGTCTCTCTCTGTATCTATCTGTCTCTCTCTCTGTCTCTTTCTGTCTCTCTCTGTCTCTCTGTCTCTCATCTTTCTTTTTTTTCAAGATTGACCTCTGTGTATTTGCTTTGAGAGTAAAGAGAAAACTAACCCCAAAAGGTAACTGCAGCTCTCCATAACTAGCACTTACTAAGGAGAAGAGTGAGCCCGTCTTAGGAACGTGAGCTTCACCGGGAAACGCCTGTGCTACAGCTGAAATCTCAAGGCTCAGCCTTGGGATGAGCAGCTGAGACCTGTCAGGCATGTGAGAGTCTGTGACCCAGGTCCTCATCTGATGTTACATCTGTTTGGGCCAAGAACAACCTAACACATTTGGGATGACTAAAAGTGCAAGCAAGACAGAACAAAACCAAGCATGAGATTCTGGGATAAACATAATTTAGACCCAGCCAGAGCTGCGCCTGATGACTTGTGACTCTCCTCGCCTAGCTTTTGATTGGTTTGGAACCTGAGAAAATATATATTTTTCAGTAAATCTGGTAGCTTCTGAGAGAGCTTTCTCCATCCTTCTTAGCTGTTTTACTGGAAACCTGTGGGGGCATAGAATACAGTTAAGATCTCAAAGGGACCTGTTCCAGATAGAACGTGTCGCAGACATTTGCTACAGGTTCTCTCTGGGAGGTGGAGGAGGAGGCGGCAGATCTAAAAATGAACTCGACCTTATTTGTGCCAGAACAAAGCATTAGTGGGGGTGCGATAAGGGAAGGTGGGAGGGAGGCTTAAAGGAAAAAACCTGCCAGAGCAGCAGAGAACTTGAGGGAACTTCCTTGGGGTCACTTTTTACAATAACTAAGGAGGGATGGTCAAATTATGTCGGGTTATGTTCAGGTTAGATCATTTTTAAGGCCTATCATCTTAGGATTTTAGCAGCAATAAAACCAAACACTGGGTTAAATGTAAAATGTTCTCAAAAGGCAGTTAGTAGTTTTACATTTCAAACACACACTTATTCAAACATCCCCTCTCTCGGGGCTCTCAGTAAAAATGCCACGGAAGAAAACACAGACGACAGAGGAAGTTCGTGAGTTTCAGAAGCCACAGCACACCTCGTGGGAGAAGTGACAAATATATGATTGGCATAGCAGGTTCAGTGGGGAGATGATACCCCGAGAAGAGGAGATCACTGGACGTGTCTTGTCCCTCCTAATCTCCACACAAAAAAGGACTTAGGTCTCAGATATGGGATATGACGGGGATCCAGTTTCCAAGTTTGAAATCTAGAAGGGTCTGACCTTACAGGTTTTATATTATATGAGACAGACAGATGTAAAGCCCTTGGAACTGTGCCATCATTCAATTCAATCATACAATTAATGAAGGTCATCTGTAATTTTTAATATTTGTATTAAAGTGCCTCATATAGCAGATATTCAAAATATAGCTATTGGCCAAAAGACATATATACATATTTTTATTTTATTTTATTTATTTATTTATTTTTTTGAGGCTAGGTCTCATGTAACCCAGGCTGGCCTTAAAGTTTAGAGCTGAGAAAGACCTTGACCCTGATCGTTCTTCTTAGCTTCCCAGGTGTGGGGATTAAAGATGTGCTACCCTGCTGGCCAGAGAGCCACTTTTTAAAGTTTCTTCAAACGTTCACACTAGAGACATTTAATGCATGGCTCTTCTCTCGGGTCTCTGCTGCATGCCACCTCACCCAATACAGTGGCACACGCCTGCAATGCCCACATTCAGGAGGCTGAGGCAAGGAGGCTGTCTCAGAGTAGATCCCGCAGCACAGCAACGTTTGTCTCCCACAGGTTTTCTACCAGCTTGCAGCTCTCCCTTTCTCCCCTCTAGCGCCCCACACCTGTAAGCTTCCTGCAGCCAGGGAAGCTACACCCTGATGTAAGTTTCTACTCATTTCTTTGGATTCTGCCTTGATTGTTATAGAACGTAATATTCCACTTCTACTTAGGAGATTTTCTGATGTACAAACTACACCGGTTCCACATTCTTCCACAGAGAATGACTCTAACTTAATTTTTCTCATGGAGTTTCTTTAATCTCCAAATTGGTTTTACATCTCATACCCAATGTGGACTAGTTCCTCCCGACTAGGAAAAGTCTATGAACTGAGGTAAAAATGTTGTCCCTGTTGAATGTAATAGAAAAAGGACTTTAGGATGGGTACACATTACTCTTTCCTTAAAAACCATAAACTCCCCAGTCAGATTCCAGCTTTACCAACTTAACAGCTCTGTGGCCTTGGAGGAACTATTTAAATTCCTTAGCTACAATGTTTTCATCTTAAAAGTAAAAATCCTACCCAGCAGCCTGCTTTACGGTGAGCCCTGAGGTAACCACCCCTCAAATGCTAGGCTCCCTCCCAGCCTTTCTTCAGGAGCTTTTGTTCCCTTCAGTGCGTAAGCCCATGTGGAATGTGATTGCCTTCCCTCTTTTTTAAAGACACTCTTCTCGGTTCAGGGGGAGAGCAGTGCAAATTTGTTTCTTGGGATATTGACAGTGTATAGTCTTGGAAATTTCAAGAAACTTTTAGCAATGGTATTTGAATGTTCTGAAGGGGGGGGGGGGATAAAACGGTAGAACCATGAACGGGAGAGAGAGCTCCAATCATATATTTTTTTTTGGATAGGATGAGAGAGAGATGCAAACTAAAAGTCAGGAGAGATGATTGCTTATCTTCATGTTTACCAACATGCAAAAGCGCTTTAAACCTAAACGTCTCTCATGCAGTGGCATGCAAAACCAAACACAGCGCGGGGTGAAGGGGGTCAGCACAGAATGCAGAAGGTTCCAGGCCACCAACTGAAATAAGCTTCAAGTTCATACAAACCTCCAACATTAAATTGCTATGTCTGATATAAATGTTTTCACCATCTAGTCTCTCTCTCTTTTTCTGTGAAAACGAAAGGGAGAAAAACAGAAGCATAAAAAAATTAAAATGTTGTTCTTGCGGGGAAACAAACTGCAAATTGGCAAACAAAAAAACAATGAAAAGTAAATGTGGGCGATGCAGCAAATGCCAACATGAAATGGTCACAGGAGCACAGGGACGCGAGCACGGTTACCAAAGGGAATGACGAATGACCTTGTTTGCAAACAGTGGAAAGCCATGACGATGGTATTTAAAGAGACAGTGTTCCCGGCTTCATTGCTTCTAACACAATAAGCTGTTTTCTGAAATTGAACTATTTGAATATTACCTTGAGATAATATATAACTCTAAAAGGTTTGGACACCATGTAACACAGAGTGGAGAAATACTGTAAAAACACTTTAGTCTTTTGGAGAGTTTTATGCTTCTGAAATACTGCAGTATCCGAATGTTTACAGTTCCAGATTTAATCAGCTAACAAGTACATCCAGTAAGAACTGGTTCATCCCACTCTGAGGCTGGGAAATGAGCACATAGCAGTTAAACACATGTTATTAATGCTGGAAGTTCCTGCTAGGATGGCTTTGGTGATAAATGTGTATAAAATGCTAATAGGTCTACTAATATGATGCCACTGGGAAAGTTCTTGTAAAGTCAGCCTGAAAGTTAGGTCTGGCCTATACAATTGCATTTCGTTAAGATACTTAAATATTGAAAGCTTGTCTGGATAAACCTGTCCGTAAATAGTCTAAGGGTCTAATGTCTCTGTCTTTGTCTGTCTCTTTCTCTCTCTCTCTCTCTGTATGTGTGTGTGTGTGTGTGTGTGTGTGTGTGTGTGTGTGTGTGTGTATACACATTCCGACTATACTGCTTGATGGTTCCCCACGTACTGGCTCTTGGAGTAATTTCTGAAGAAGAAGAATCAAAGGCTGGACCACTGTCTTTTTAATACACTGTAGCGGGCATGGGTGAAATGGTGGCCTAGCTGTGAAAGTGAAAACAGGCTAACCTTCCTCATTCTTATCAGATCTTCACCTTTTTCTGCAAGCTTCTGTTTTGCCACAATTCAATAAAGAAAAAAAAAAGATAAAATATTGGCTCATTGAAGTTTGTTTGAACCTTTTATTTATTTTTAAGGTAAAGAGGAACGGAGGAGTATTAAAAAAAAACTGTGGGGGCGGGGAGGGGAAAGGGACAAGTGTCCTGTTGGCACAAACCTGAGCTTGGTCACCATTTGAGGTAGGTACTGTGACCTCGGTGTGGGGTTTTTCCACCTACATTCAAGAAATAAAATAGTGAAACATTTTAGGTTAGCAGGTTTCCATGAATAGTTAAGCTGCCTCATGAAGCTGGGGTGAAAACGATGGCCCCTACAGGGAAGGTTTCATCCCAGTACTCTCTGGTAGTTCATCACGACAGCTTCAAGGCTGAAGAGGTAATATAGGTAGGCAAACTACCACAAAAGAAAACGGAGTCAATCATCCTATGGATGAAAAAACCACTTTAATGATTATTTATAAAAACTACTCACAAAAGCAGTAATCTAGGCTTAATACTAGCTGTACGTTCTTGTTTATAACCTAGACGTGTGTGTGTGTGTGTGTGTGTGTGTGTGTGTGTGTGTGTGTGTACACGTACATACATCACAGCCCTCTTGTGGAGGTCAGAAGACAATTTCGGTGTCAGCTTTCACCTTCTACCTTGCTTAACACAGGGTCTCTCTCATCCACTGAGGTGTATTTTCCTGATTCTGCCTCCCGTCTCCCAGTAGGGTGTGTTGAGATTACAGACAATGTGCTCCTGAGGGTTCTGATGATCTGAACTCAGGCAAACACTTCATCCTCCTCCCAGTTACCTTCCTGTCCCTCCAGTACTTTAAATCATATTTAAGAACAGATTTACAAATGGAAATATAAATGCGTAATATTCGTGACATAATCAAGGGGATAATTTTTACAGTAAAGACACATGTAATTTGCAAATTAGACACCAAACAGGTAAACACAAACGTCTCTGTTAGTCGGCTGATCAATACATTTAAGCAGGCAGTGTACTCTTCCGTTCATTGAAGGGAACATAAAGTAATTTACATGCAAACTGAGACTGACGCCTGCAGCTACCTTCCTCTCCAGCTGCAGCACCACCACTGCAGTCTCTTCCCTAGGAACCCACATGCTGGGCAGACGAGCAAGAGTCACCCTTAGCAGTCACCTCAGAGCACTATCCTAAGGGCGCTGTGTGTCTTTAGAACACAGCTAGAAATAGCCGTCTTATAGTCAGAGACTGGAGTAATTACTTAAAAACCTGATTGCGACGCGGGAACGCCGTACAGTGAGCACAGCACAAAGTACTGTGTAGTTCACATTTAGAGACCGGCTCGTCTTTTCCAAGGGTGAGGTGGTTCTGTTATATTACTCGTTTCTGACAGAACCCCGTCAAGTTGCGATTTTGGCATAGTCCTTTAACGTGCATGAAGCAGCGTTGCTCGGCAGAACAATGCCACTGTGCTGTTTTCTCCAGGGTGAATATAAAAACAAGAGATGAACCCAGACTCTGCACTACTGCCGAACACTCATGCACTTGGACACTTGGAACTGCCAGGAGCAATTAATAACTGGGTCATCTCTGCTCTAGACCCCAGTTAGCACGCTAGTTCCCTTGTTCTTCAGGAACAGAGTATGTCTCGGTTTCCGGTTTGCTTGTTTTTGAGACAGAGTTTTACTATGTAGCCTGGGCTGGCCTCCAACTCCATTTTCCGAGATCTGGAATTATAGACCTGTGCCATCCTGCCCAACTTAAAACAGACATGATGTTTTCATAAAATTATGTATACTCCGCAAATACTAGTTTTAAATTATTTCATAAGGCTTAAGTCCCTTGTTTCAACAATAACGTCTTTTGGGTCTTTAGTGATCTAGCAGCAGAAAATGGGAGAGCTACCACTTCGGTTTAAGAACTGAGAGGCCTTGACGTGAGGCTATGTGCCTGGTCTTATTGTAGCTTGTTATGCCATATTTGGTTGATGTCACTGAGAAACCTACTCTTTTCTGGGGGGAGGTAGGGAAGCAGATACGAGGGAAGGGAGGAGGAGAAGCGGGGCAGAGGGGAGGGAGGGGACACTGCAGCCAGGATGTAGTGATAAAAGAAAAAAGGAAAAAGAGTGTGCTCACATACATAACATAAATAAATAAATCTTAAAAAAAAAAAAGAGAGTTAGAGCTATGGTGCTAAAGAGAGGGCTCAGCCGTTGGGAGCATTGTCTGCTCTTCCAGAGGACCAGGGTTCAATTCCCAGCACCTACACTGCCTCACAACTGTTAAAAGTTCCAATGGATCCAACTCCCTCACACAGACATACATACGGGCCAAACACAGTGCATATAAAAAAAGTTAAATGAAAAGGTTAACAAAGAATTGAGGCCAAAAGAGGAGAGCAATGATACATACCTACAGTCCCAGCTATTAGGAAGATTAAGGTAGAAGGGTTTCTTGACTACGAGTGTTCAAGGCTAGCATGGGAAACATGCAAACTCCATTTCATTTTGCCAAAGTTCAAAGGCAAAAGAAACTTATTTTTGAAGTACCTGCATGGTTTATGGGCCAAAGGAAAACTAGTGAGATAGCAGAAAACCAGTGGTGTCTTAGCCATTCAGGGAGACCCCTTGACATCTCCAATAGCCTGACACTTTCTAATCAGTACGGAGAAGGAAAGTCAAAACTGCTAGTTGAGGGCTGGAAAGATGGCTCAGAGGTTAAGAGCACTGATTGCTCTTCCAGAGGTCCTGAGTTCAATTCCCAGCAACCACATGGTGGCTCACAACCATCTGTAATGAGATCCGATTTCCTCTTCTGCTGTGTCTGAAGACAGCTACAGTATATTCATATATAATAAATAAATCTTTAAAGAAAGGAACTGCTAGTTGATATATTCCAACATTAAAAACTGAGCAGGTATTCAAAAGCCACATGGAACCTGAAGACTGATGTCATGGACACCAGGCAAATGTCACTCAAGACAGAGAACCTGTATGTCATATTTAACCGTTATAAAAATAGCAGTTGCTCACTGTTCTACACTGAATCAGATAATGACCTGGCTTCAAAAGAACAGCCAACCTATACATATGAGCATGGGAAGGAGGAGGAGCTCACCAAGGTCTTAACATAGAGTCACTGTCAGGAACGCCATCCTCATACCTCTTCTCAATAGTGAGACCTGCACCTACTCTAACGGACCTGAACTAGCTCTGTGTAAATGCTATTTACATATATTGAACATACATAAAAGATTAGTCCAGTCTGACCTCTGCAGGCGCCAGGCATGCACGTGGTGCACACACGTAAATTCAGGCAAAACACTCATACACATCAAATAAAAAGAAAATCCTAAAAAAAAAATTAGAAAAGCCTTAAATAGCTCTAAAAATGTGCTTTATGCAAATCTATTCTTTGAAAATCAAATTCTAGAAAAACACACAGGAGGTTGGTGAGACACGATTCCTTTTAGAAACAATGAGAAAAGGCAACGTTGTTGGGAAGCTGCGAGACTCCACTGCTCTGAAAGCCCCTGTAACCCAGAGCTCGCGCTAGCGGACCTCGGCATGTAAGACGTACCTTCCAAGCTTCTGTGGGCTCAGGCTCGGGCTCAGCTGGCTCTTCTCCCCGCTTCTCTTCAACCTTCACGGCTTCCTTTGGTGCTTTCTTGGCAGGTGCTCCCGGCCCTTCCGTGACCTGACTCTGAGCAATGGCTGGGGCAGAGGTGGGTCGAGGGCTTCGGTCTGTGGACTCGGCAGCTGCTGCTGTGTGAGGAGAAGAGGGAAGAGCAGATGAGGGACGGCGCCGCTGTCCTGACCTTAAAGCCATGGGCGAAACTGCAGATGCAGGACGTCTGCGGATGCTGCAGTCCCCTGAATGGTGTATAGAGGGAGAACTCGAACCATGAGTGCTTTTCAAGGGAGATGATGGCGAGGGGATACAATATCCCCAACAGAGAAACCAGCACATCTTAATCACTGCTGCCTAAATGCTGAATTTGAATAAAGACAAAAAAATAAATAAAGCACAGATTCAAGACGGCTCTCCCAATAAGCTGTTTTGAAGTAGACGTTTATTCGTAGATGGTTTCAGGAACCTAAACAAACATCTGATTTGGTGGGGTAGATGAGGCCTGTTGTCTTGTGACAGGGCTACTGTTGGATGTACAGAAAGTTAAATCTTTGAACCAGACAATCTCTTTTAATAAACCAGTTGATTAAAAGATCAAAAAATTCTGGACTTTCACCCAAAAACAAAGCACAAAGTAACGGAGCCACCCTCCACCATATCAATGTCTTACAGCCTTTTCCCCTCAAGTACTTAGAACACCGGCTCCCGACCAGGGCTGCTTCCTCCCCCCAGGGGACATCTGACAATATCTGGAGATGTTCTGGTGTCACAACTCAGCAGAGAGAGAAAGGAGGTGCTGACATCTATCGCACAGAGAGGGGCAAAGGTAGCAGGGGCTGGGAAAGCCTTGTTAGGGAGAGAATTAACCGTACTGGCTGACTATAAAAACCTCTGCACATGAGTAACTGTTGCTTGGGTTTGAACTAGCTGGCGTCTGCTTTAGGTAACTTAATTGAAAACAGATTGTGCCTGTAGCTCAGTGATCGTTTACTTGCCTTGCACCCAGGAGGTCCGGGGTTCCACCTCCATACACTTGTAGCAAACCTTACTAAGGTTTAATGTCAACTGAAAACTTTGTTTGTTTGTTTGTTTTTTGTTTGAGAGAGGATTTTTCTCTACATATCCCTGGCTGTTCTGGAATTCAGCATGTAGATCAGGCTGGCCTTGCCTGTCTTTGTTTCATAAATGTTGGGATTAGAGGTAGGTATGTGCCAACACGTCTAACTTTAATATTTCATTTCAAAATTGTATTTAATTTTTATTATTTGTGTGTCTTCTTGTACATGTTAGGTGGGGGGTGGCGTGTGTGTGTGTGTGTGTGTGTGTGTAGGTCAGAGGATAACCCTTGGCAATTGAGTCTTTCCTTCTACCTTGGGATCAGGGATTGAACTCAAGCTCTCAGGCTTATGTGCCCAGGGCCTTTACCCACTGAGCCATCTCTGACTTAGAATTTCAGGTAACAGGCCATCATTCCTTCTTGTACTGAGACTTTTATTAGATTTGAATACTCTTTTACGGAAATGTACAATTTTATTAGGTACTTCTCTTCTTCAGACTTCCAAATATAATTTATTCTGATACATTTAGATTTATAAACAGTAAAAATGAAGCAAAACAAAGGAATTCTTTAAGCCAGAACAGACTGACATATAGAAAGTCACCCCTGTCTTATACAAATGACACCAAGAAAGAAATGCTTACTATCCTCTAATGACCCCTCTGAAAGACTTCTCAGGGGACGTCCAGCAAAGAGTAACAGGCCCGTAGAGCCTATCTCAGACGGCAACGACGGATCTGTGGCCGCTCACAAGTCCCTGTTGCCAATGGGTGCTCTCAGCTAGTCAACCCAAGAGCGGCAGATGGCAAAGCAAGCCTAACAAAACAAGGAAACTGACAAAATATTTTTCTCACAGTTGCGCTAATGCCTGGGATTACATGTGTATTCACACCTCCTCTCAAAGAATTAATTCAACTCTGCCTGAAATCATAGAAACAGAGCCCTCGCTCTCACCATGTGTTATTTTGCTACATGAATTTGGTTCTAATCCAATCCTAATACTGCAGAGCCAAATGGTTTAAGTCTTCAGCATTCCTGCTGTGCTGGGGAAGCAGACACAAACATGAAAACCAATGGTTAGATACAGACGAGGTCACAGCTCAGACTACAAAATAACAGCTACGATGAACACCCCTCACAGGAAAAGGAACAAGAGACAGGCGAGACCCGAATCCTAACCCTCACATTCGACCCTCAGCCACACGCAGTGGTACTAGGAAGAGACTTGAGCTTCCTATGGAATGTGGAGGACACTAACCGTAGGGGAGCTGGGGAAAGAATACTCAACGGATAAAAAATATCTAATTCTAAATATCAGTAACTCCCAACACCATGTACTTCAGTCCTTATATTTATTTCGTGATAAGCTAATATTATTTCAAAAATACATTTGGAAAACTCAATTATTCAGGCTGGAGAGAGGGTTCAGCGGTTAAGAGCACTGACTGCTCTTCCTGAGGTCCTGAGTTCAAATCCCAACAACCACACGATGGCTCACAACCATCTGTAATGAGATCTGGTGCCCTCTTCTGGTGTATCTGAGACAGCAACAGTGTACTCATATAAAATAAATAAATAAATAAATAAATAAATAAATAAATAAATAAAGCTTTAAAAAAATTAATTGTGGGCTGGAGAGACGGCTCAGCAGATAAGAGCACTGACTGCTCTTCCAGACGTGCTGAGTTCAATCTCCAGCAACCACATGGTGGCTCACAGCCATCTGTAATGGGATCCGATGCCCTCTTCTGATGTGTCTGAAGACAGCAACAGTGTACTCACATACATAAAATAAATAAATCTTTAAAAAAAATTAGTTATGCACACAGTGGCATAAAACTCAACAGAAGGGGTTGGGGATTTAGCTCAGTGGTAGAGCGCTTGCCTAGCTTAGCAAGCGGAAGGCCCTGGGTTTGGTCCCCAGCTCCGAAAAAAAGAAAAAAGAAAAAAAAAAAAACTCAACAGAAGGATACTACTTAGGAGCCCTGGAGAAAAGCAAATTTCCTTCAGTTTTGCAGTATGGAGGCTACGACCTATAGATCACAATGAATGTGATCGGGTTTTCGACAGCTTCATTACACTATAACGTATATACTGTACAGTTCACTCACTTAAGTGTAATTAAGTGTCTATTAGTATGTTAGTGACTTGTATTTAAGATGTTTTAGCTTAGGCTGGGAAGGTGACTCAGAGGTAACGTGCTTGTGGGCAAGCACGAGACTGACTTCAGATTCTCAGCACCCGTGCACTAGCTAAGTATACGTCAGTAACTTAGCTATGGGTTGGGGAGCAGATAGATCCCTGCGGCTTTCTGCCAAGTCAGCCCAGCACTCTGGTGAGCTCTAGGTTCAGTGAGTGACTCAAAAAAATAGCTGGAATGTTATCAGGGAAACACTTGATGTCAACCTCTGGCCTCCATGTGCGCACACCTACATGCACACGTGTGTACAGCCACCTACTCAGCACACATGTTCGTGCACACACACACTCATACAGCATGCCTGGGTTCCTGGCTTTGATCCTTCGCACCAAGGAAAGGGTAATGATAGGTGGCTTTGAGCATTATTACTTCATTCGTTAGCTATTACAGACCCTGCAGTCTGTATAGAGGACACTAAACTTTAAAAAGTCAGTGTCTCCCATTCCTGAAGATTCTGATCAAAGTGCTAGTGCTGACACAGAACCACTGATGTCAGCCATCATGCCCCTGTTGGCTGACAAGAACAGAAGCAGACTTGGCTGAGGTGTGTGTGTGTGTGTGTGTGTGTGTGTGTGTGTGTGTGTGTGTGGTTTGGAGGGGATGGGGCAGGGCACATGAGTGCTAGTACCTACAAAGGTTCAAAATCCCTGAAGCTAGAGCTGCAGGCAGCAGTGAGATGCCCGATGTGGGTGGCTGGGAACTAAACTCAGATTCTTTGCAATAGCAATACTTGCTCTTAACCACCAAGACATCTCTCCAGTGTTTTTCAAGGACGATGATGGGCTGGGAAAATGGTTTGGTGTATAAATAGCTTGCTGCACAAATGTGAAGACTTGAGTTCAAATGCCTAGACTCCACATAAAGCTGGCACATTAGTGTGCTTCTATAATCTTCGTGCTCCCTGGAAACAGACAGAATCTGTAGACGCTTGTGTGCCAGCTAGCCTGCTGTAAACAGCAATAGCCTTCTGATGTCAACATACATGTTACTGCATTAGCATACATACCCACACACCCCTACACATGCACCAATACGAACAGAAGTCAAAACGAAAAGAAAGGAACATGAATCCAGTCAGAAAACTCTCTAATTGCTTAGAGCAGTGGTTCTCAACCTGTGGCAAACCTTTACCTCCAAGATTCACAGGCAATAACAGAATTACAGTTATCAAGTACCAACAAAAATAATTTCATGGTGGGGTCACCACAACATGGGTAGCTATATTAAAGGATCCCAGCACTGGAAGCGTGAGCACCACTGGCTTAGAGTAATACCTAGAACATACTAAGTGCTTAATGAATATTAACTCTTACAACTTTTAGTCTCTCCTTTCTAAAAGTGAGAGGGTGAGAAGCAAACCCAGGGCTAGAGGAATGGCTCAGCAGCTTGGACACTGGCTCTTGCTGAAGACCCTAATTTCATTTCCAACACCCACTCTGGACAGCTCACCTGTAACTCCAGATCCAGAGGACCTAATACCATCTGCTAACATCTAAGGAAGCCCACACTTGTGCACATACCCATACACAAATACAATTTAATTAAATTTAAAAATAAAAGAAAGCACACATCTCAGAGGCCAGAGCTGGCTTCTGTTGCTACTTCTAACTAGGCTTCTGACTTTGGTGAGTTGCTTATGTTCTTAACTTATTAAGTGGCTGGAGAGATCCCTCAGTGGTTAAGAGCATTGGCTGTTTTTCTAGAGGACCCAGGTTCAATTCCACAGCAGCTCAGAATTGTCTGTAACTCTAGTTCCAGGGGACCTGACAGCCTTGCACCCTTGCACACTATATGCAGTCAAAACACCAATGCACCCAAAATAAAAACAAATAACTATTAAGATAAATACAATATAAAATGATAAATGTCAGTAGACAACTATTCAAAGAGATCAGAAAAAGAATGGTTCAATAAATGTGTCGAAAAGTTGCCAGGAGTGGTAGCTCATACATTTAATTCCACACTCGGGAGAGGAAGTGGGAGGCGGAGGCAGGCGGATCTCTGAGTTCAAGCCCAGTCTGGTCTACAGAGTGAGTCCCAGGACAGCCAGAGCTACTCAGAGAAACCCTGCCTCAAAAAACAAACAAACAAACAAACAAACAAACAAACAAAAATGGCATCACACTAAAGTTCAAGTGGAGGTCGGGTGACTTACTAGGTAAGGAATAGCTAGTTATGGTGTCACTGAACACAGTAAACGCATGCAGGTGGAGGTAGAATGACAACACAAAACGGAAGCCTCCTTCCTCTACACGCCAGACTCCGGAGTCTCCTTCCACTAAATGATTAACTCAGGAGTAAGACTTGATTTTCCTTCCCTGGGCATTTCCAATGCTTGACTGACTAGCAGTGTTGTCAGCCCTACTTCCAAATAAACCACTAACCGCTTTCCACTTTCCACTGCCCACCACAAGCTGAGTCCCTGTGTCAGCCTCCAGCCTGTTTCTGGTTTAATCTTCAGTGCAGGTGGAGCCTTGCTACTCAGTATGCAGAGGTGACAGCAGCCAGGCTGTGTCACTCTTTCCAATAGTTTCCCTCCATAATGAAGAGAAAATCTAAAGTCATTACTGTGGGCCTACGGAGCCCTCACAAGTCTGGCTTCCGCCTGCTGCCCTGAGCACACTTCACGCTCCTCTCCTCTAGGCTCGCTAAAACCCACACCTGTGCTTGGCCAGTTGTCACACGCAGTTGTTTGTCTTTAATGAAATGCTCAGCTCCCCTCCAGCAGCCACATTTCAGGTTCTTACCCACCAGAGTGACTGAATCAAGTCACGGTATGCATTTCCACTGCACAGAGAGCTCTATGGATTACGTCATTTAGTTGAACCTGAACTGTGAGACGTAACCAGCCATCCCAAGGTCTAGATGAAACACTCCAGATGAAAGGGTGGCCAGCACGCAGTCCTGAAGGGAGGAGGGAGCCCTGCCTTGCTCCATAGAGCTCTCTGTAACTGGATTACCTGGTCTGAAGCGCTCCTCTCTCTCCCCACCTGAGACACTTCGAGCCTCACTTCCCCATTCTGTTTTCTTCAGAGCACTCACACCTGCCTGAAGTTATTTTTATTTGTTTCTGTTTTTACCTACGGATTGAAAACTCCAAGAAGATGGAGGCCATATCTGATACCCGCAGCACTGTCTTCGGGGAACAACAGTAGGCACATAAGGCATGCAAAACAAGTGACTGAACAAAGTAAAAAACAAGTTAAACACTTGTAGAATCTCTTGGTATTCAGCCATTACTGCCCTGCAGTGAATTCCCTTCTTATTCTTTTTTTTTAATTTTTAAAAATGGTTTATTTATTTATTATGAATACACTGTGGCTGTCTTCAGACACATCAGAAGAGGGCATCAGATCTCATTACAGATGGTTGTGAGCCACCATGTGGCTGCTGGGATTTGAACTCAGGACCTCTGGAAGAGCAGTCAGTGCTCTTAACCACTGAGCCATCTCTCCATCCCCACTTCCAATTCTTACAATGGTTCTCTTAACTGTTGTTGTTTGTTGTGTGTGTGTGTGTGCTTGGAGACCGTCGCACTGTGGCTCTGGCTGGCCTGGGACTCCTGTGGAGGATAAGTTAGCACTGATATCCACCGCCTCTGCCTCCCAAGAGCTGGGAGTGCTGGGATTAAGGGTCTGCACCGCCACATCCGGCCTTAAGTCCTTAAGTCTGCTGAATTTGTCAGCAGCACCTCTTTCACTTGATCACTAAGCTTTTTTGTAGATCAGATATCGTAGGATTCTTATAAA
Source organism: Rattus norvegicus (assembly GCF_021556685.1). Lineage (NCBI taxonomy): Eukaryota > Metazoa > Chordata > Mammalia > Rodentia > Muridae > Rattus > Rattus norvegicus. Next base: position 150,176,205 of record NC_141538.1, read on the forward strand.
TAATCATACTTCTGAGTTAGGCATGGTGCCATGTTTGCAACCCCAGCACTCAGGTCAGAACAGGAAGCCAAAGAACTTGAGGCCAGTCTCAGATATTGTTAAGTTCTTATCTCAAAACAATACAAATCAACAATAACAATAGGAAAAAAACCCAACCCTTATACTTCCTTTATCTTTCTCTAAAGATCATGGTAACATCAATAATATCTAATACAAACCTCCATCGAGGCTCCTGGATGCCCGTTTGCTTGCTGTCCGCTCAAAGTGTGGAGCAGGCCTATCAATCAGGGCACTGGCTTGCCTGGTCTGTGCTTGAGTCCGGCCACTGTATCGAAATTTGGATCCCAGGGCAAGGAACTTGCTTTTGGGAAGGGTGTCTGTAGAGGTCAGTCTGAGAGAGACACAATAATTCTGTTTATTGGATTACTTTACTGTTGTGACTATAAAACTAAAAATCAAGCGAAGAGTAAAGAGGTTTCCAAACTCTTGTGGTGGTTTAACAGTTAAAGAGATTTCTAGTCAAGCAATCCTCATTGTAAGTCTAGGTCACATCTCAAGCAACCAGAATTAATTTAGATGGGAGCTACACTATTAAAAACATTAAGTGTCTATAGGTAAGGGCTCCCAGTTTACAAAATGCCAGACAGCACTGCAGGAGTCACACTAGGTCCTTGAAATGGTTCCCTCATTTTACAGGTACAGGAAATTGACACATCTCAGGAAGAACTTACTTGCTTAAAGCTACAAAGTTACTACAGGAGCCAGGACTGTAGCAGCCTAAGTCCAGGACTGAGCTCAGCTGCTGTTAAAGCACCCAGAGCCCTAGCAAGCACTGGGTCCCGTTCCTTACTTCTGTTCTTCTCCAGGGTGGAAAGGTACCCTGGGAATTCTGAGCCATGCCTCCCAACCAACAGAGGGAGAACTAGAGTCACACTGCCTGATTAAGTTGCTCTGACCTGAGCTAAACAAAATGCCAGCTCTACAGAGAAGAGAATTCCAATCGCGGGTTCGAAATAGAAGCAGGCACAAATGATGCATCCTTGAGAAATACTTGAGCAGAACAATACCTGAAAAACGTGTGGTGCTCCACACAGACTTTCCATAGTTTCTTAGCTGCTCGATAGCTGGGAAGCTTGAAGCCAATGGTGCTTTCATAATGCTCTTGCTATCAAGATACAAATAAACACAAAACACAAGTATTATTCAGTCAGAGTGACACAGAGCCAGGGAAATATGATGCCATCAAAGAGATACCACACCAAGAATGTCTGGGGGTTGGAGAGACGGCTCAATGGTTCCAGAGGACTGGGGTTCAATTCCCAGAACCCACATGGTGGCTCACAACCATCCTTTACCATGTCACCGCCATCTTCTCCCCTGGGATCCGACACCCTCTTCTGACCTCCACGGGTACTAGGCATGCATGTGGTGCAGACACATATGCAGGCAAAACATCCATACACGCAATATTTTTTTAAATTAAAAAAACTTACGTTAATTTTTTTCTTACTAAAAGGAATCTGCTCAGCGACAGAGGTTTTGTCAAAAGCAGTAAGGCCAGGAAATAGGTCTTCCATTACTTACGCATCTTCTGATTTTTTTAGAATACACACCGTACACAGGTATTGCTCTGAGACACACTTTAGTCTGACAGTCTGACTGTCTTAAATGCTTTTCCTTAGTCACAGACCTGTGTTTGTAACTTTAGATTACTCAGGGAGTAAGACATCCAGTAATTGCTCCAGCCCGCCAATATTATCACGCAGTAGAAATTAGGATTGGGAGGTAAACCTGTGTCTCAAACAGATGACTGCTCTCTTTTTTTAAAGGCAGGGTCTCACTATGTTGCCCTGGCTGGCCTGGCTATGTAAATCACAGAGCTCTGGAATTAGGGTGTGTGCCTCCTTGTCCAGCCTAGATTCTTTTAATTTTAAAAACTGAGGAGTGAAAACTGACACATATTGACATGTTGAGAATGTCTGGTGTGTGCGTGTGTTGCAGAATAACCACCTGGCCTACGGACAAACTTGTGAGTGCTTTTAAGAAGACTTAGAATGCATCCTCTTAGTGACTTGGGGAAGCGTCAGTGCTGACGGACTCACACATGCTAGCGGACCCCTCAGCAACATTCCCGTAACCCATAGTCACCACGTCCTACAGTAAGTCTCTGGGCCTTCTTTCCTTGTCCTGGAATTACAGGTTTGCTTTCCCTGCACTGCCAGGGCTACTAGGAACCCAGCCTTCGGTCCGGCTCTTTGCCTGCACCTCAGGCACACTTTGTAGGAAGAAAACGGAAGCAGGTTTGTTTTGAATGCCCTTATTGACAGCAACGGTCTGACTAGATCCAATTATAATTTACACATGGAGAAACTGCCTACTGTTATCTGCCTACTGAGCTACAAAATGGCACAGCCCTCTACAACAGTCACAGCATTCCACTTTTTAGTATCCTGCTGTTCTCAACCGATGTGAGGAGGAATTGTGTATTTTTCACTATCTATTGGATAAAGTTGAGACAAAGATGTCAAGCCAAGGACTTCCCATAACGTTTATTAATATTTCTTTCTGTGCATGTCCTTCTTTTTGCCTCCCTATATTAAAATGCAAACTTGCTGAAGAACAGCATCCTTTTACTGTTGTATTTCTAGCCCCTAGAATAGTCCCTGGCATACAGAAAGGGTTTAATAAACATTTTGTACGGGTGCATGCCTTTCAATGTCAGCACTAGAGACAGGGCAGGCAGACCTTGATTTTCAGGCCACCCTGAGGGGCTGCACACTAAGGCCCTGTCTCAAAAACTTCTTTCTTGTTAAGAGTCCTGGATTTGAAGATCTGAGAGGTGCTTGCACGAGCACATGATTATGGAATGAAACAGTGCTTCAAGGCACAGCCAGCGTTTCCAGGCTGAGACAGTGCCACTTTTGACCAGCAGATGGTGATAGACACACACAGAGCCACCTTCCCTCAGACCCGGCTTCCCTGGGACAGAAAGTTACTATTCTTGAACATGAGGATGCTCACTTCTGATCCTTCCAGACTCACTTCTCTAGGAAGTGGCAGAGAAGAATGTACAGCTTTGTACAAAATGTCTGAGCTGGAAAGACCTCAGTGGCTAAAAGCACATACTGCTCTTGTACAGGACCTAAGTTCAGTTCCCACCATTCACATCAGTCCCAAGAGATGGTGGAGTGAAAAGCCCCACGCCTTCCTCAGAAAAGTCCACACACCCACTGTGACATGTACATGTTCATTACTGTATAAAGTCACCACAAGAGATCTGACAGTAAAACAGCGCCAGCTCCAGGGGAGTCAATGTCTCCTGCCTCCTGGGCAACCTATACTCATATGTACATACCCAGACACATAGCCCCCCTACCCCCCACACACACCACACACACACAATGCAACACACACAAACACATACACAACACACACATAACACACCACACACCATAGACACACACACACACACACACGCACACACACACAAATAATAAATTTCCAGGACGATGAGATCTGCATAGACAGACCTCTGTTAAAAAAAAGGGGGGGGGGAGGATGGGGAGGAGAACACCTACATAGAAGGGGAGGGGGAGGGGGGAGGGGGATGTTGGCCTGGAAACCGGGAAAGGGAATAACATTTGAAATGTAAATAAGAAATGTCCAATTTAATAAAGATGAAAAAAATTTAAAAAGACCAAACCAATAACTTAAAAGAAAAATTAACTCCTATTTAAACAATTGATTTTCTGTTGTACCATGAGAGCTTTTTTAATATAAAAGCTGAAATTATATGGGTATATCCTGAAATCTGGGGATTGGTCTGTTTGCTTTTGTTGCGCAGGCGGCAGAGACAGCTCTCAGCAGGCCGACTGGAAGCCTTGCTCCTTCTTAGAGGAAGGGTTTTCTTATGTAACTCAGGCTCATCCTGAACTTGAAGTTCTCCTCCTGCCTCAGCCTCCAGGATTACAAATACGGAGATTTGCTACCATGCCCAGCTAGAAGGGATGTTTCAGTCCATGCTTGGTTTGAGACTGAAGTTACGTACCTCTCCAGGCCGGATCTTGATGAAAAAGCTGCTACGTTTGTAAGAAATCTTTAGCACTTTGGGCCAAGGGAAACGGTTAATTCTCAACTTATCTTTGTAAACCAAAAGGCCACTAGAGCAGACTCCTAGGATGATATCCACTCCCTCCAAGTCCTGAAAAAGAGAAGAAAAGTGTTCAACGCATTACTGGCTATTACTAAATAATCTAGAGCTCGACAACCAGAACCCACGGCAAAGCATGCAGCAAAGAGAGCCCTTCACACAGCCATTATCCACTGGGGTCTCACATCTAAGTCGGGGACAGCCTCGGTCATGCAGCTAGCCATCACGGCACGAGTTAGCGCTGCTAGGCCAGTGAGATGACGGCCCAGCGGATAAAGGCTTGCTACCAAGCTTACGGCCTGAGTTAAGACCCCGGAATCTACATGGCTGGAGTGAAGAAACTCCCACGTCATCCTCTGATGGCCACCTCCACTGTGACGTACACGTTTATTATTGTACGGAGTTACCATAAGAGATCTGACAGTAAAAATTGATGCTAAGTATATTAAATTATAAGTAATATTCCTAAGCCTAGAAAAAACACTAAAGAAAATGGCATCAATGTACCTAATTATTAAGAAAAAATCAAAACAGTAATCACATAATTTAAGAAAAAAAAACTGCACCTGAATTAATCACATGACTATCTAGTTATCAAACCCAAATGCTTCCAAAATTAAATACTTCCTGACTACTTTTCCCTAAAAATGAGTATATAGAAAATTATTAGCACCTCAATGTATTATATACAAGAATTATAGAGATAAGTCTCACACAGCTTCAATTCAATGACTATATAGATTTTACCAGAAGATGCCCTCTTACATTCTTAAAGCCCACAGATTATAACTATCTTTCTCTTTTCTAAAGTTTAAAAAACATAGTTAGTTAGTGGTTAGTTAATTAGTGGTTGGTTAGTTAGTTGGTTGGTTAGTTAGTGGTTGGTTAGTTAGTTAGTAGTTGGTTGGTTAGTTAGTTGGTTGGTTGGTTAGTTAGTTAGTGGTTGGTTGGTTAGTTAGTTGGTTGGTTAGTTAGTAGTTAGTTGGTTGGTTAGTTAGTTAGTGGTTGGTTAGTTAGTTGGTTGGTTAGTTAGTTAGTGGTTGGTTAGTTAGTTATGGGTGGGCACAGAGCTGCTACAACTTAAGTACGTGTGGAGGCCGGTGGACAACGTGAAGGAGCTGCCTCTCTCCCTCCATGTGGCTCTCGGATCAAACAGCCCGCCAGGCTCGGCACCAGCCTCTGCCCACTGAGCCAGCTTGTCAGCTTCCTTTCTCTCTTGCCGACATTATTTGGAGGAACACTTTGCTTGGCAGCAGTTTGAAAAGACACATGCTATCCGGCTCCATCCACTATGACACCACCCCCATCAGGAGACCAGACACGCACTGAGCAGACTTGACCTGGAAGTGCTCCTGAGGTCCTAACAGCACTTCCCAGGGTCATGGGAGCTGCTGTCCGGTGCAGAACAATCCAGAGCACAGCGATGGCTCCAGAAAGCCATGACTGTGCAATGAAATTTTACTACAATGGACAGAACCTAACCACGAACTCATAAGACATTCGGGCAAAGAGAATCCTGAAAACCGTCCACAGGTCCAAGAGAGACCAGAGCTTAAATGTCTGTTTCTAAGTTTCTACCAAGTGACTTTTCTGAGTATTCGAGACTAAATAAGATTGAAAGAGTTGGTCCATCATCCTCTGAGATAAGCCTACCATACCTTGAGAAGAATTCTACTAAACAACTTATCATATTGAGCTAAAAAGTAGATTTTTCTGTAGTTCCCACAGATATAGTTTCTATTTTTCTAGCTCTGAGTTTATGCCTGGACTCCACGATAAAATCTCTTCAGTTTTAATTTTTTTATTTATTTGAAACAGGGTCTTATGAGTCCCGGCTATCCTAAAATTCCCTATTTGGCCAAGAATGGTCCTCCTGCCTCAACTTCCCAAGGGCTGGGATTATGCACCGAACCATCCAGTTCATGTGCGGGATTGAAGCCGGGGCTTCATGCACGCTAGGCAAGCGCTCTGCCGTCTGAGCTGTCTCTCCAGTCCCACTTCCCTTTTGTGCTATGTCTTCACTCCCTTATTACTTACTGGATGCAGTTCTGTCTACATCACAGATACTAGTTCAGTTCCTCTAAATGAGGCCAGGACCATCCCTTGCAATCTTTCCAACACTCCTAGCCATTTTATTTTAGTAGCCATTTAGTAGCCAAGCAACTTGCATAAAGTAGGCAGGTTGGTGATTAAACTCATGCTTCTCATCTCCTAAACCAGTAAGTAGTTCTCAAAAGAGCTACGGTTCACCCAGTGCACATGAGTCACTCAGAGAGCTTGTCATGCAGACTCCTGAGCTCCTACCCATTTGATTATTAACTCTGGGAGAGACCTGAAATATTTATATCTAACAAGTTTCTAGGTGGTACTAAATGTCACTGACTCAGAGACCACACTTAGAATCACTGGCCTTGGGCAATGGTTCTGATTCAGGCATCATTAGCATCACTTGGAATGGTCATTATAGCTGGAGTGAGAGCCTCTCCTGTGCCAGCCTATAAATCCGGGCAGAGCTCTGCAGTCTGCATATTTAATAGACACCCAGGTGATTCTTAGGCAGATGACGCTCCTCATGAAACTGAAATGCCCCTCGCAGCCTCTCTACATTTTTAAATGTAACTTTATTTTAGAGAATACAATTTATTTTTCTCTAGATGTTCATATTTTTATCTTTACAATGTTTTGGTTGCAAAATTTTGGTGGTAAAAATGGTAAGGGATAACTGGATTGATACCTAGAATTCTAAAAACAGAAAAAAAAATATCAATTTAAGCTGGGCATGATGGCACCTGTATGCCTAGCACCTGGAAGGCAGATGAATTCTCTAAGTTCAAGACCACCCTGGTCTACATAGCAAGTCATAGGCAGGCCAGGGCTACATAGTAAGGTTCTGTCTAAAAACATAAACAAATAAATGAACAAATTAATTAATTAGACTCTGCCTTTTCTCTCTCTGTAGCCCAGACTTGCCTTGAACAATCCTTTTGCCTCCAGAGAACTGGCATTACAGGTGCAATCTGCCACACCCAGCTTCCTCCCTTGTTCTTCTCCCACAATCCTTTGCTTCTTTCCTTTCTTCCTCCTCCCTTCTTTTCCTTCTGCCATCATTGAGGGGGTCCTGCTCTGTAGCCAGCCAGGCTAGCTTTCAGTTTTCTAGCTATGGGTGCTTTGGCTGATGTATGTCTGTGTTCGACATGCTTGCCGTACCCAGGAAAGCTGAAGAGGGCCTCTGATCTCCGGGAACTGGAGCTACTGATGGTGTGAGCTGCTGTGTGAGCATCAAACCCTGCTCTGGAAGAGCAGCCAGTGCGGTTAACCACTGAGCGGCTCTACAAGCCCAGAGTACCTTTGAACTCAAGACCCTTCTGCCTCCCTTCTGTCATCTAGTGCTGAGGTTACAGGCATGTTCCACCATGCCAAGAACTTTCTCAGGAAAGTTTTAAAATACCATAAATAGCCAGGCAGTGGTGGCTCATGCCTTTGATCCAGCACCTGGGATGGAGAGGCAGGTGAATCTCTGAGTTCAAGGCCAGCATGGGCTACAGGGATACAGAGTGAGTTCCAGGACGGAAAAACAAAAACAAAAACAAAAAACAACCCCAAAAAACCTAAATAAATGAACAAAATACCATAGGTAGATGTTGCTAAGAGGTGTAAGGTAAAACAAGTGTGCCGTATACATTAACAGGCCTGTGTCATGTGCACATACATACATGATACATACATGTTAATAAAGGTCAAAGTCTACCTTTGCTTTATGAAGATCAACTCCATACATGGACAACTTTTTGGCATTCTCAAGAAATTCCAAGTCAGCCTGAGCTGGAGTCATGGACCTTTGACAGAACAAAAATAGAAAATTCAGTGCTACAGCAGAAGAATTTATGATAATAACAATGGGATATTCATTGTACTTTATATAAACACACACACACACACACACACATACACACACACACACACACACACACACACTTTTGAGTCCTCAACATAATTACGGGATGAGAATCTTCTGAATACCTGAGCCTAAATAACTGAAATATGACTTAGAAAACAAAATTTTAAAAAACAAAAAACAGAAGACACCAAAAAGCTATCAGAAAAGCAAGCTCTTAATCCAACCATTTCCTTCAAGCTCCCTGGCCCAGCAAGAGTTCTTCACGCCTCTTTAGCCTTTTTCTGTGTCACACATGAGCCCCTCCTACTAATTTTCTTGCCAAAGTAATGACCAAATTAAATCTTCAGGACAATTTACAAGATCCTCTTAGCGGCCTTTTCTTCTCTCTACCCTGAATTGAGTTATTATGGAAATGAAACTGGAGGGCAGCTGACGGTACTTAGCTGGGGCTCTTACTGGGGGCAGATTTGATGAGAAGCAACTTTCTGGTAACAGATGGGGTCCTGCCCACTGAGCTCAATAGATAAATTGGCCAATAGAAGCACACTGATAATAGGACTGTTTTCTGTTATTAAGATGTCTTCACTGCCAGGAAGATAATGAGTTAGACTTGTTTGAAAACAGCCAGTCTGACTGTCTAAACATCCACTGTGCCAGCCTCTCTAAGTTTCTTCTCTTTTGAAGAACATTCTTGAGCTGTTCAGTTAGCTTTCAAGACAAAGACATCACTCACAACGCTGCACAATTTGGACCAATTACGACAGTTCACAGTAACAAGGCAGCAGATCCCCAAGGAAAAACACAGGGACAAGCAACTTTCCCCTAAGACTGCCTAGAGCCATAGAAGCAGCAGGGGTCTCTCCGCTTAACAAGGAAAGTCTCTGCCAAACCCATCTGTCTTTATCCTCATTAAAAAGAACAAAGCATTTCTTGGAACAATAACCACCAACAGGAGAAAAACAATCCTATCAGCTTTCCCGAATAAATGTTTCACCAGCTCTAGATCATCTCACTTAATTGACTAATTGAAATGAAGGCTAAGGGGGTGAGGAGATGATGTGCAAGCTCCTCAAAGCATCTCCGGCCATTTTCACAATCATGTGTATCTCTCTACACGAGTGACCCACTCTTCCACTTGCGGTCACTCTCATTATTCTGTTTCTGTCGTTCCGACTCTTATGTGTTGGTAAACAGGTCAGGATCACCAGCAGGTCAGAAACCAGTAAGAGGCAGCAGGTTCAAGTAAGAATCACAATGATTATCTATTTGTAAATCATATGGATAGCAATGAGCGTTTTTTTCTGGTGAATACATAAAATGTGATTATCAAGGTCAAATTAGATCACCGTTCTGAAACTGTGCGGTAACCTATGAGGGTTCATTACTATTAAATTTTAGTTTTCTAATAGTCCTAATAGTTCATCTACATTCAGATCATAAAATAAAATTACAAAGACTAATATGAAGCTGGGCACAGCGGCAGACCACTGTGACGCCAGCACTTGGGAGACGGGACGGGAGGATGAAGTGTCCGGGTTAGCCTGAGGTTGCATGAGAAGCTGTCTCAACACTGCCCTCACCTCCAAACTTTTTTTTTTTTTTTTTGGTTCTTTTTTTTCCGGAGCTGGGGACCGAACCCAGGGCCTTGCGCTTCCTAGGCAAGCGCTCTACCACTGAGCTAAATCCCCAACCCCTGAACTTTTTTTTTTTTAAGAGAAGTGGGGACCTATGTCTCTAATGCTAACATTCAGAAAGAAAAGGCAGGTGTATCTGTCTCCATGAGTTCAAGGTCAGATTGTGCTTCAAGCCAAGCACGGTCTTACCATGAAGTGAGACTTTATCTCAAAAGAGATGAGGGTGTTGGGGGGTGGTCGGATCACTTAAATTCATACACGACTTTAAAGTGTTAGCTAAAACACACGACAGAGGCCTTCCCCTAGGGCTAGGGGGATGACTCACTGCTGTGCAAGCATGAAGACCAGAGCTCAGATCGCAGCACCCATGTAAATAAAGGACATTCTACCCACAATCATAGCACCAGCACTGAGTGGAGCAGAGGCAGGAGGATTGTTGGAGCTTGCTGGCTGCCAGCCCGGTTAAAAGAAATATGAGCTAAAGATTCAGTGAGAGACGTCTGTTCCTCAAAGGAACAAAGTGGGAGATGATGAAGGAGACACAAGATTCCCACACAAAAACTTCTTACACACACACACACACACACACACACACACACACACACACACACACACACACACCAAGGTGGAGCAATAGAGGACATCCATGTTACTCTCCAGGTTCTACACACGCTTGCACAAGTATAGGTCATCTGCATGCATCGCACACACAATTATAATTTTTTCTCTATATTCATTCTTCAACCTTAAGGGACATCATTAGAATATGTGTATTCACACTGCATATCTGGGCAAGTGTGCTTCAACAGGATAGTATGAAGAGGATGTGGATTTAGCTGGGGCTGGGGCTGGGGATTAGCTCAGTGGTGGAGCGCTCGCCTAGCAACAGAACAGTGACTAAGATGCCCCAAGAGCTAGGACTTCCCACACTGTCCTGTACCCACAGTCACTCTCCACACCCTGCTGAGACCCTCATGTCCTAAGCCAGAGGCCTGGGCAGCATGGGTGACTGACTTACTCACATCTACCTACTGTCCCTGAAAGGTCTTTCCAATGAAAAGAATCATTCATATTCACATATAAAAATTAGGAAAAGGGGCTGGAGAGATGGCTCAGTGGTTAAGAGCACTGACTGCTCTTCCAGAGGTCCTGAGTTCAATTCCCAGCAACCACATGGTGGCTCACAACCATCTGTAATGGGATCTGATGCCCTCTTCTGGTGTGTCTGAAGACAGCTACAGTGTACTCACATACATAGAATAAATCTTAAAAAAAAAAAAAAAAGCCAGAAAGGAAAAAAAAGTATCATTAAAAAAAAAATTAGGAAAAGACCATGAAAAATATGGGGGAAATATTCCATGATCATAACCCACAAACATCTGTATATGTAAATACAGCATACATGTTTTCTAAACTGAAATAATAAGTTAGGAATAGCATTTAGCAGTTATACTCTTGCAGGCTCAGTTCCTAGCACCCACATGGCGGCTTAACCCACATCTAACTCTAGTTTCAGAGAATCAGACGCCCTCTTCTGGCATCCAAGACATGGCACACATGCGCTGCACAGACAGACACAAGAGTACAACATCCTTATACATACAAAATAAAGATAAATATTTTTTTTTTTTTGGTTCTTTTTTCGGAGCTGGGGACCGAACCCAGGGCCTTGCGCTTCCTAGGTAAGCGTTCTACCACTGAGCTAAATCCCCAGCCCCAATATAAATATTTTTTTTTAAACCACAAACTATCTTTCACCATAAAAACATAATGATTAAGGTTTGTGCTAAGATTTTCAAGACCTCTGAAAGTCATTAACAAACCTGCTGGGAAAAAGTTAGGTATTTCTAGACCGTGAAGCATGCTTGGTCTGTAACATATTCAGGAGCAAACAACAATTTACCACTTGGAAGTCCTGCAGCTTACAACGTGCCAAGCTAGAGCCCTGGCACCAGCCGATTCCTGCTTAGGCCCCCTTCTTCTATACTGACGGATGCAGCATAGGCATCAGTATCAAAGGGCTCCAGTGATCTGCCACAGCTTCTTAACAACTGCTGCTGCCTTTCCTGACTGAGGACTGTGATTTCAAATAATTAAGTAGGGACAACTGATAAGTCTGCCTGCCTCCTTGGTTCCCAAAAGCGGAGGGCAATTACTTTTAAAGCTTGATTTGCAAGTGTTAACTCAAAGAGTTAATTATAGCTTCTAAAGGGCCAGTACACCAGTTTCCTAGTGTGTGGGCTGTCTTCTGTTTGTCTGAGGAGTAAAGTAGCATTGGCGTGTACCTTTCAACACATTAAAGCTTACGCCTCAGCAGGAGTCTGTTTGATTGGTTAAAGCACCAGGTTACTGGGCGCATTAACTCTTCCATGTGGGTTTCTGTCACTAAGATTACCAATCTATCCAGAATGGCACAGTAAATCCCATGATGGCCGACATCTCTGTTCTCTAGTCATGAAGATCTGATCGCTCAGTTTCTATTCTTCATCTAACAGAACATCAACTAGACCACACTCACCAGAACTTAAATAGAACAATCTCACATGGTTCATAAATAGTGATTAAAAATTATATTGTTGTTGTTGATGGTGATTTTGATTTTGGGGGACAGGGTCTCATGTGGTCCCGGTTGGCCTTGAACTTACTATTGTAGCCGAGGTTACCCTTGATTCCTGAGCCTTCTGCCTCCAACTCCCAAGAGCTTAGATAATGGATGTGTGCAACCACAGATGTCTAACAGTCATGTTCCTACAAGCATAATCGTTTGCTAAGTGCTAGATGCATTTTCTGATTTAACTATAAAACAATAAGCCTTATTTTTCAGATAAGAAGACGAAACTCAGAGGGCTTAGGTAACTTACCAAGAGGCACAGAGCTAGAAAGGAATGGGGTCTGAATTCAGAGTGAGATGACTACCTCCTCTATGTGCCCACTGCATAACCAGGAAGTTCCCAAACTCTTTCCGCCTTAGGAATCTACCGCCTCGATTACTGAAGACCCCAAAGCACTTTCCTCAGTGCCATCCTGTTCTATAAATTATAAAACTAAGCAAAAATTAAAGTGTCCACTTACATTGGTGGTGTTGTTGATGATTTTGTTTTTTGGGGGGGACAGGGTCTCATGTGGTCCCAGTTGACCTTGAACTTACTATTGTAGCTGAGGTTACCCTTGATTCCTGAGCCTTCTGCCTCCAATTCCCAAGAATAAAAATAAATCCACTGGATTTTTAAAAACAGTAACAGGAAAAATAATAGCGAAGGATAAAAATTTTAAGTCTTTTTAAATACTGAAACAAGAACAGTTTCTCGTGTGTGTGTGTGTGTGTGTGTGTGTCTGTGTGTGTGTATGTGTCTCTGTGTATGTGTGTGTGTCTGTGTGTGTGTCTCTGTGTGTGTGTGTGTCTCTGTGTATGTGTGTGTGTCTGTGTCTCTGTGTATGTGTGTGTGTCTGTGTGTGTGTGTCTCTGTGTGTGTATGTGTCTCTGTGTGTGTGTGTATGTGTGTGTGTGTCTGTGTGTATGTGTCTCTGTGTATGTGTGTGTGTCTGTGTGTGTGTGTCTCTGTGTATGTGTGTGTGTCTGTGTGTGTGTGTGTCTGTGTCTGTGTGTCTGTGTGTGTGTCTCTGTGTGTGTCTGTGTGTGAAGGCCAGAGGCCGACCTTGGTTCTCATTCCTCAGGGCACCTTTCACCGGGTTGGTTGAGCTGGGTCTCTTCATTGCTCTCAGCAGCTATGCTAGGCTGTCTGTCTGGCCAGTGAGCCCCCAAATCACCTTTCTCTGCCCCTCAGTGAGCACCTACCTGTCTCTGCCCTGCTGGTGTTAGGATTACCAGCCTGTGCCACCATGCAAGGCTTTTTACGAGGGTTCTACGTGGGCTCTAGGAGTTTGAACTTGGGTCCTCATGCTTACAAGACATGCACTTTGCTGACTGAGCTCCCTCTGTACAGTCTAAGAGCAGTTTCTTAAAGAGCAGTGAAATGTGAAATATGAAAACAAGCCAGCGAAATGCTTGTGCTGCTCAATTGCATGTTTGGGAATTTACTGGTCTGCCCTGTGTTTTTAGTGGACCTTTTTACTTGTGCATTATTTTACTTATTAATTTCAAGACATGGTTTCTCCATGTAGCTCCGATTATCCTGGAACTGGTTCTGTACACCAGGGTGGCCTCAGCCTCAGAGATCTGCTTGTCTCTGCTTCCTGAGTGCTGGGATCAAAGGTGTGCACCACCTCGCCTGGCCTGCATTATTTTAAAAGATTATGTATTTCATAGATTCATTGCTGAGTTAATTCATCTAAATGTTGGCACGCTGCAGCATATAAACCACATTTGTAAAACACTACTCATGGGGCTGGGCAGTGGTGGTGTGCTCATAATGACTACACTGAGAAGGTGGAGGCAGGAGGATCAAGAGTTGCAGCCATTCATACTAGTGAAGAATATAAAAGAAAGGGAGGGGGGTAGAGCAAGGCACAAAACCTCTCAAAGTAGACCTCCACTGTGACTGAATAACTATGAAAGTTTCATCAGGAGCTGGGTGGTGGTGATGCTTGCTTTTAATCTCAGCACTCAGGAGGCAGAGGCGAGCGAATCTGAGTTCAAGGCCAGCCTGATCTACAGAGTGAGCTCCAGGACAGCCAGGGCTACACAGAGAAGTCCTGACTGGGATGGGGAACAGGTATCATCATAAAGTTAACAACTGTACTTGGAAACCACTATTCCCTCTGTTCGGTTTTACGGGAATAACACAATATTGTCTTTTTGTATTTTACTCATTACCAAATGCTCATACGACTATAGTAGGAATTTTTAAGTTATTAGAAAATATTATCTCTTCTAATTGTAAACTTTTCCCCCATATTTTTAAAAAGAGAATTTCACGGATCAGGCTGTCTCTGAATTCTGTATGTGCCTAAGCATGACCTTGAACTTCAGAGCAGACTAAAGCAGCTTGTGAAATTCAGCTACAGTAAGTCATTCCAATAAAAAAAAAAAAAAAAACAAGGGCCTGGAGAGATGGCTCAGCGGTTAAGAGCACTGACTGCTCTTCCAGAGGTCCTGAGTTCAATTCCCAGCAACCACATGGTGGCTTACAACCATCTGAAATGGGATCTGTGCCCTCTTCTTGTATATATGAAGTCAGCAACAGTGTACTCATATAAATGAAGTTAAATAAAATTAAAAAATAAATAAATAAAAACATGAATATATAGAGGAAGAAATACAATTGGGGGTCACCTTAGTGACATTGCAAGATTATATGTTACACACACATTTTCCTTTTTAAATTTATCCATCACCTCATTTCTCCCAAGGTAATAACCTCAATCAGACACTTGAGGAACCAGATAAGAAAATTTTAAGTGCATCATCTAAGTTCACAGGGCCAGGACAAGAAAGAAGCAACCTGACTCAGATGAGGGGAAAACCCTGCTCTTGATTGTGGTGTGTCTCCTCCCAATGTTACTAATTATTTTCAAAAAAGACCAGTAAAGTCAGTGAATTTGATGAAGACTTTCAAAATACTTCCCAGAATATCTCGACCTCTGAAACCACTGTGTGCACAGAACCCAAGTTAGAATCTCCTATTCTCAAAATCTTAAGGCACCTAACGTAGTATGCATTTAAAACCTAAAATTAAAGTTAAGGCAATAACAGCAACAGCTATTTTACCAAGCACCTACTGTGTCCAAGGCCTTATGCTAAGTAATTCCCCCACACACATACTATCTATCTGTTTAGTTTTTACCGTACAATGCAATGACCATTACTCTGATGGCTAAGAAAAACACATTTCAATAAGCCTAGAAACAGTAAGAGTTTCCAATTCAACTGGAAACAAAAACAGAAACAAACAAACAAACAAAAAAGATCCATTACCCTGATAGAAAACTGAGGCTCAGAGGGCTTGAATGACTCTCCCAAAGTTAAACAATAAAGGGAAATGAACTCAGGGTGACTCTTCCTATGGCAAACAATGAATCGAAAATAAGCCAAGGATCAAAACTCATGGCCAAAACAAACACGGAATGTGTGGAGACATTTCACCTGTATGATTTATGCAACTCCATGACCTTCTCTTCAAGTTCCCTGGTCTGATTTGGAGCCAGTTTAAAGTCGCTAACATAATCCACGCCATGGAGCTCTGGGTCGTAGTCTCCCAGCTCCGACTGCACAGTGTAAGACCCGAGGAGGGCTAACGTTGCAAAGGAACAGGGCAGACGTCCAGCAACGATGTCCTGCCGCAGCTGAAGACATAAGTAGTACCTAGAGCCAAAAGAGAAAAGATGTGGCTGCCTCAGGAACGACAAAAGAACAACACAGACGGGCAGAAGGGAAGAAGGCGGGGCGGGGGAGGGAGAAGGAAAGGGGGAAAGGAAGCAAGCCGGGTAACTAACTGTTCATAGAGGATAGCAGCACGTGACTGGCCATTGTAACACTGTTTCTTCCTTTTCTTTGAAATAGTTTCATAAAACAAAAATACTGTAACTACGTTGAACAGAACTGGAAAGGGTTTAGAAAAAGAGGAAAGCAGGAAATCTCTGAAGGAGGTAAGGACACTAACATCTTAGTGACACATACTACTGAGTACATGTATACCGTGAAAATGATCTGAACACCTCTCAGGGAGAGGGTGGCTCTCAGCTGAGAGCAACTTCACAGCAAAGTAACCTTAGAAGATGCTACTGGCTCTTCAGGGAACTTAAGGATCAGATTTTAAGAGTTTATTTTACTCCCTCATTTAAACTGTTTCCCTACGTTCTTATTTTGTATAGGAAGGTTCTACCTGCATGTATGCCTCTGTACCCTGTGCATACATTGTCCATGGAGGTCAGAGGAGGGTGCTGGATCCCCTGGGACTGGAGTTACAGACAGTTGTGAGCTGTCATGTGGGTATCAGGAATTGAATCTGTATCCTCTGGAAGGGCAGCCTGTGCTCTTAATCACTGAGCCATTGTTAAAATCAAAGATGATTTTCTTTAAAAATTCAATGGGTTCTTTTTATATAAGATTCGTGCTAGAAATTAAAGGAGCTCGAAAGACAGGTCAGTTCATAAGGATGGTTTAGAAGGGAGATAAAATCTGATAATTATCATGAAATTTTGCTTTTTCCAACTCTAAGAGGAATGCAGTAGGAAAGTTTGGTCTTGCCCTCAGAGCCTGGTTGACGAGAAGCCCTGCTCACCACTTGGTGTACCGTGTAAGCAGGGCTGGCTCCAATCAAGTTCCAGCCTTCTAGGCTCACTTAGCATTTGCAAGCCTGCTTTGGAGGGATCAGAAAGTTTGTATTTTAGACTAACCATTTAACATTTTTCTTCTGTTCAGAGTAGGGAAGTCCCCAGAGCTTCCAACAAGAACTACAGTTATATACATAGCTATTGACCAAGTATTTACCTTGTTATGTCTTCTGTTAACTGTGCTGGGTCAGGTGGATAAAACTTCACATTAAATGTAAAATTCCAAGGAACACCTATAAAAATAAAGACAGGAATTTTGTTTTTATGTTTAAATTTTTGACTAAAAATATTCAGTTTTCTTTTTTTTTTCCCTCAAATCTTTCAACATTTGCATGTTTTGTGCTTAGAAACCACCCAGAGAAGCTAGAAGCTCCTTTTTTAACCTTAGCACACAGTCTGGATAGGCAAAAGCTGAGGAAGGAACAATCCAGCAGGCCGATGTGGTCCCAGAACCTGGCTTGGAAATGTGAGCCATCAGACTCAGTGGTGCTCTTTTCTAATTTCGACGGTATTTATAGGTGATATGTTAACATTATCTGAAATAAACAAAAGCTCGGGTGCACATACGCACATACAGTTAAATGAATGTAAAAGAAACAAAAAAATTAAGATAAAATAAGTTCAGCAAAATAATATTTGAGGAATCTGGGTGAAGGCTACCTATGAATTTTTACACTAGTCTCTTGTAAATTCCCATAATCTGAAATTATGTTAAATTTTTATTAATAACTTATTCCCCCCCCCCTCTCTCTCTCTCTCTGTGTGTGTGTGTGTGCGTGTGCGTGTGTGTGTGTGTACATTCCACTGTATATGCAGCAGCTGCTCACGTAGGCCAAAATAGGTTATTGGACCCCTGAGCTGAAATTACAGGTGGTTTTGAGCTGCCGGATATGGGTGCTGGGAATCAAACTTAGATCTTCTGGAAGAGCACAAGTGTCCTCAACTCCTGAGCCGTCTCTCCAGCCCCCTTGGTTAATGATTTTTTAAATTATTTTTTAAATGTACATTGGCGTTTTGCCTGCATGTCTGTATGAAGCAGCCAGACCCACTGGAACCTGAGTTACAGACAGCTGTGAGCCGCCATGTGGTTGCTGGGAATTGAACTTGGGTCCTCTGGAAGAGCAGCCAGTGCTCTTAAATGCTGAACCATCTCTCCAGCCCCCAGTAAATTTGTTAACAGGACTTTCTGGGGCCCAAGAGATGGCTTGGCAAGTGTAGGGACCTACATTCACATCTCCAGAACCCATGCTATAAAGCTGGTCACAGTTGCATGTGCTGTAGCCCAGCACTGTGGGAGGGGTGAGGCAGAGAAATCACTGGAGCCTACTGACTCCTCACCTCCTTACAGCTTCAGTGACAAGGCCCTGTCTCGTTGGAGTAAGACAGAAAGTGACAGGGCAAGGCTGGACATTTTCTTCTGTCCTCTGCTGGCAAGCATTGCCCCCAACACACATGTGCATGCACAACACACATACAAGGGTAAGTTTTAAAATGGCTTTCCTCTGAGAGCACAGGTGAGAATGTTTTAAGTGGCTGCAACCATTTAAAGCAGACACAGTGCCAATATCTTGCAAAGGTGAAAAGAAATGACTCATATTCTACTTCCAAATGTTCTACTAAACCTACTTCCAGGCACACATCCTAAGTCAGGATTTTTTTAAAGCTGTAGGTTATGATCCACTGCAAGCCTTTTTGATGGAGGAAATATCAGCACTTGAAAATAGGAAACAGAGGCTGGAGAGATGGCTCAGCGGTTAAGAACACTGACTGCTCTCCCAGAGGTCCTGAGTTCAATTCCCAGCAACCACATGGTGGCTCACAACCATCTGAAAGATTGGATGCCCTCTTCTGGTGTGTCTGAAGACAGCTACAGTGGACTTATCTAATAAATAAATAAATCTTTTTTAAAAAAGGAAAATATGAAATAGGTATAAAAGAAAACATCAGGATGTCACCCACATAAGGGTTAGTAATTGTTTGGTGAAGTTTTCTTTCTAGAGTAAGTTTCAAAAATGGTGTTGAGTGAGAAAAGTCACATAATTTATATGGCATTCAAAGGTCAAAACAAAACCATTATCCTTTAACAATAAAAATCCAGAAGTAATTAAAAACATTCCCCAAAACTCAGTGGAATAATTATTACAAAGTTCAAGACCATGGTGACCTTTGGAGATGAAGTAGAGGAGGGTGCCTGAGCTAAAGGCTTTTTAAAACATAATTTGAGTAAATTACATACAATTTTCTGCATACAGAGAAGGTGCAAACATATCTTACCTATAGACTATCCCCGGTTTAAATTTTCTAAAAGTTTAAAATTATGTTAAAGCAAACACACACTCTTTCCGTGTGTGTGTACATGTGTGTGTATGTGTGTACATGTGTGTGTGTACACATGTGTGCATGTGTGAAATGTGTGTAGTGCTTGCAGAGGCCAGAAGAAGTTACTGGATTTCCTGGCACTGAAATTATAGGTAGCCATGAGCTACCTGACTGGCCACAGGACAAGGGTGACTGGCCTGACTCAGCAAGAGAGAGCCCTCTTCTAGAATCTAGAAAATAAAGGACCTGAAGAGAAAGCTGGCAAGAGAAAATAACACCTAAGCTCAGAAGATACAAAAGGTTGACTCTAAGGAAATTTCAAAGTAAAGGAAAAAAGCATGTACTGTGGGTTGTAAGCAGGGATGTCTGTATGCTAATGCTGAGGGATGGTTTATACACTGTGCATTCAGATGCCGATTTCTGTGCCCAGACAGCTGGCTGCAGTCCAGATGGGCAAAGTCAAGCATCTCCAGTGTCAATGTTATGTAAAAATTGTTTTCCATCACCTCTGACCGGTTAATGAAGAGCTGATCGGCCAATTAACTGAGCAGAAGAGAAGAGGGAGGACTTCTGACCCCAGTCTCTCTGGTCAAGGGACCAGAGAGAGGTCGAGATGGCAAAACAGCTACAAGGACACACATGGAGCGGAGTGAGCCAGGGTAAGACCAGATGGCAAGTAACAGGCATGTGGCTTGGTAACAGGCAGCACAGCCAGAATAGCTCAGAACCTGTATCTTCATGCTTCAAGCTTGTTAATAAAAATGCTAGGTCTCTGTGTCTTTTATTCGGGAGCTAAAACAGGCTTGAGCTGATGTAGAAATGCCCCACAGTTATTTGGAAGCAAAAGGAACATAAGACACATACACAAACACACACACACACACACACACACACACACACACACACACACACACACACAGGAAACTACATTTACAGGAAAAGGATAAAAACAGAGCTGGAAGGAGTCCCCCAAGTGGACTACAGACCTCTATGGAAAGGAAGAGATGTGACTGAAGAGAAAGCTGAGAGTCTAAACAAAATGCTAACACACGTGAACACACGTGAACACATGTTAATGCTGAGTAGACAGGGGACAGGGATTTTGTTATATAGTCTTTATATTTTGTCCAATTCCTCCTGCGATTTAAAGTTTTGGTGTTTTGTTGATTGGCATGTGCTGGGTAAGTGCTCTACCACTGCTCTATAACCCATCCCCAGCTTTATCAACTTCTAAGAGTCTGGGTCGGGATAGTCCAGTTGTTGAAGCAGTTGTTTTGGTGAAAACCTCAACCTGGTTCCAAAGACCCACAGCAAAGAATAATGTTTGGGCGTGGTGACATGCTTTTGTAATCCTAGTGCCAGGGAGACAGAGACAGCGATGCCTGACACTTGCAGGCCAGCGAGCCAGCACACTCAGTGAGCTTCAAGAATTAAAAAAAAGCCAGGGTAGACAGTGCCCAAAGATGGGGCCCAAAGTTGGTCTCTGCCCTCCATGCAGGGGTGCGTACCTATACACACACAATCATCACACACATACACTCACCAAGATATATAAATGAATGAATGAATGAATGAAATGTATTTGTAGACACTTAGCAAGTGCAGAGACACATTCACAAATGTAAACATGAATGTAACAGGAAATTAACAACTGGAGGACTAATTCGAAACACACAGGCATGACTGCTTACATATGGTGTATGTGATTTTATAAAAAAAAAATCAATGAAAAATATATAGATGGATGATGAGCAGATAGATGGGAAAAAAGGAAGGAAGGAAGGAGGGAGGGAAGGAATGGAGGAGGGAAGGAGAGAAGGAAGGAAGAAGAGAGAGGGAGCAGGCAAAAGATATGGCAATATATCAATATATCTGTTATACAAAAAGAGGAGCTGCATATTGAAACAGACACAACCATGGGTGTGTGTTTACATACACTCAGACTTGTCTAGAAGGGAGACAAGAAATTAGTTACCATGGCTGCTTCCAGAAAAAGAAGCTGCATGACTAAGACAAGGCAAGGAAGACTCACCTTGTGCTATTTTCGTCTGCAAGTTTTGATTTCATACAGCCTACCTGCAGCATGGATTTCTAAACCATGCCTAGCATTAATAGCTTTCGATTTGTTCATTCTGAGGCAGGACCTGAAGGAGCTGAAACCCAGGATGTGGACTCTCAGATAGGTATGAATTTTGAAAAATTCCTATCTGCCTAGAAATACCTTGCAGTTCATACCAGTTTAGCTGATTAGACTTAATGATACTTACACTCGTCATGGGCACTACAGAGATGGCTCAGCAGGTGACAGAGATGGCTCAGTAGGTGACGTCGCTTGTTGCACAAACCTGGCTACCTAAACTTGACCCCTGAACCCATGTACAGGTGGAAGGAGAAACTGACTCCATGAAGCTGTTCTCTGGCCTCATCACATATGCACATGTATACACAGACACATGCACACTCACAATAAACAAAACTACCCAAAGGTACACACCAAATATATAATGAAAAGGTTAAAAAAGAAAACACCTTTTTGACACATAAAGATCACTTCCTGACATTCTATACAATTCACTAGAAAAGCTTCCATTAGGAACATGCCCTGACCCCAAGTAGGTCTCATCATTATTATTTTTAATAGAGTCTTGCTATGTAGATTTATAGCTTGTGAAACCTGCCTCAAAATAATGACAAAAGTAGTAATTATAAAATAATAAACTTAAGCTTTTACTAGTAAAGAACAAATGTAGAAAGTTGCCAGCCCAAAAGGACTTTTTTTATTTTATGTCTATTTTAAGAATGCTAAAATAAAAACAATACAAAGCAACACTCTAAAATAGTCATGTGTAAGGTCTAAAGAAAAACATTTCATGATAACAAGTGTTTCAAGAAACAAGGGAGCAATTCTGTTTGGGTGACAGAATTAAAATCTGCTAATCAGAATGAGTGACAACCACTGCATGTCCTGGAAGTGTCTTCAAGAATAGATGAGGCTAAAGTGACAGCTAGCTGTCCTTAATCAAGACAAGCCGTCTTAATGAGCTCATTGGGTCTGTGGCTATGAAATGCCCATCTACACATTTCCATCCCAGAATAACGGTGAGCAGGGCATGCAACACAAAGTCAGGCTCGAGCTAGAAGAGAAGTCCCATTGCCAGAAAGAAAGCCAGTGGCAAACACATCTTCCTTCCTTTTATTTGCAAAAGGGCTGCAGACAAATAACTCTCCCTCATCTCCCTCGTGTGCTCTGGGGCCATCCGTGGAAACCTGAAACCTTGAATAGTACTGGACCCTATAAGTATTTCCCTCATATAGATACATATCTCTCAAAGTTGAGAACTTATCTTTCCACCTAAAGGACATACTTGGTAGCTTCTCTTAGGCCAACATGACAACTCCTGTACTTTGCAGCCATTCTTAAATGAAGAAAGGCTTACTTCACGCGAGCCTACGCTAGTCCATCTGATAACCTCACAGCTACTAAGCGACAGGTGTGTGTGCACAGTATACAGTGTGGGTACACTGGACCAAAGGTGACTCAGGGCCTAGACATGACAGTGCAGGGCCACACAAGCTTTTATTTCCACCCAGGAAAGCACATAACTCAGAGGTTCCCAGACCACAGGTAAAGGGAATTACAAAAAGGAGAAGCTACTACACAAAGAGGAAAAGCATGGAGAAAAAGCTAAAACATGTGAATGTGGTCGTAGCTCGTGTGTAAGGCCCCAAGTCCAGTCCCTAACACCAGAAAGAGAAGGGAGAGAAACACAAACAGCAAAAAGAACCTAACGGTCTAGAAAACTAAAGGAACCAGACCCACAGCAGCTCCTGCCAGTGGCCAGCGCAAGACTCCGTCTCTGCTGTTCTGAGGGCTGACTGACTCTCATGACTGTTTTCTCTTCTTCACTATTTCCCGACCTTCTCTTAACTCTCCTCCATTCCTACTGATCCAAGTTTGCCTAGTTGGTCTGTTTTTTAAGTCAAAATCTGACCCACATCTCAAAAGTGTCAGTCTCTACTATACTTTTCTACTATGGAATCGGCCCTTCCTTCCAAGGAAAAGTTTTATCTCTATTTCAAAGCAGTCTGCAACAGCCAGGCCTCTCGGTGCCTGACTCACAGCCAGTGATGGCTGGAGGATCCTCTGGCCCAACTAGAAAGAGAACTATAAAAGGGCTGTGTCTACTCACCTCGAACCTGCTTTTTTATTTCTTTGGCAGAATCCAGCCATGTCTGTAAAAAGAAGAAAAGGCGTTCACACAGAGCTCCAAACACACAAACAATTCAGCACGGAGGCAGCTAACTGGCCGCCTTGGGGAAAAACGCCTCCAGATGAGCCTACATTTCCCCTGGAAGCCTTTGCGATAAGTTTACAAAGCACAGTAGTTCTCTGCAGCAGAAGAAGGAACCAGAGGTTGGTTTGAACCCACACTCCAGTATGTCCTACTGAGTAACTCGAGCCCCTCTGTGCCTAAGTCCCCTCATCTCTAAAATGTCAATTTTGTCATAGTGTCCCTCTTACAGAGCTCCTCATACATGTAAGTCTGCTTATAAACAGCAAATGTAAAGCAAACATGTGCCATTTATAGGATGTGGGAAAGATTAGTAAAGATCTAGAACTGGGAATGATTGACAACTTCCCAATCTTGTGTTCTCCTCTAACCTCTGATCTTGTTCAGATTTTCTATGTCAGCACAGCCTCTGGTGCATGGTTCATTACCCAGTTAGTATTTACTGAATGAATAGATCTTCCCTCTCCCCGATCTTCCCTCTTCCCTCTCCCTTCTATGTTCTTCCACCCCACTAGAGCAAGCCTCTTCAACCTACAATATCCTCTGCAACATAATGGTGCTTTAAAAGGCCTCACTATTAACAACCCTTCACAGGCCTCTAGGGTAGATGTTTAAAGACAAAATCTGCTAAATTTCTAGTATTATTCAGAATGTTTTGTTTTGAGATAGGCTAGATGGTCTAGAACTCTGTATGTAGACCAGGTTAGCCCTGAACTCACAGAAATCTATCTGCCTCTGTCTCCCAAGGGCTGGAATTAAGGTATGTACCACCACACTCAGCATATTTACAACATTAGATTTTAAACTATATTAAACGGTTTAAAACTACAAGATATATACACATTTTGGATGAATCCCATTGGTAGAATACGTGCTGCTTACATATGCAAGGTTCCCAGGCTTAATAGTCCACACACTCAGACACACACTCATACACACACACTCACACACACACATATATACATGGCACTACATGACACACTCACACACAGCACATACACACTCACATAAAAATTAACCGCACACTTGTTGGAGTCCTGTCACAGAGAAGAACCTGAGTGCTTTCTTTTGCCTCTCATTTGGTCAAAGGCAAGGGAATTTAAACATAAATGCTAAACTTGGCGGAACGTCTGAAAACCCTTGGCTTATATGCACCCCAAAATGTTCACTAATGGCACACACAGCAGGGTGCTCCACTGTTTTAAGAGACTTTCCGGCTCTCCACTCCAGAGATTCCATAAGCAATTCTACGACTCTGGGCCTAAAATCCCCACCAAGCTGACACTGAAGAAGGCAAATCCAGATTTGTGTCAATCACATGGGATCTTCAAAGTCTAAGCTCTCTTCAGAACCCGTTACTACTTAGGGTGAGATGACTAAGCAGGTAAAAGCAGCCCCTGTCCACCGAGCCTGAGTCTAAGCTCCAAGCCCTGTGGTAGAAGGAGGACACCAACTCCCAAAAGTTGTCCTCTGACCTCCATACATGAGCAACCCCTAATCCCAACCCCATGCACAAAATGGATTAATACAATTTATAATTTTTTGAACAAGATCAGAGGCTGAGGTTAAAAACACATCAAAAGCAGAAACAAAACATTTTATTAATAATAAAATCAGTATGTGTACTTCTTTGCTCAATTTAAAATATTCAATTCTTGGTATTGTATTCAGCTAACAAATGTTGGAGGAATGGTCCCAGGTGGATGACAATGTGGTTATGAAGAAAAGACTAGGGCTGGAGAGATGGCTCAGCAGTGAAGAATGCTGGCTGCTCTTCCAGAGGACTCGGGTTGAATTTCCAGCAACCACATGGAGGCTCACAACTGTCTCTAACTCCAGTTTCAGGGGATCTGGCACCCTCACGAATATGTACATGTACGCAAAACACCAATGCACGTAAAATTTAAAAACAAACAAACAAACAAACAGACTAAATTAACACTTAAGGAGCAGTCACTAATGAGAGATGAGTGGTGAGCAGCCATTTGCTCGCCCTGGGTGTGACTGTGGCGATGCTAAGCTGAAGCCCAGAGCATCTCAGAACACAGACCTGAAGGAACTTTAGAAACATCTCTCCAGGTATAGGGGAGATCTGAGTCTTGAGATGCAGAAGTCAGTCAGACAAAGAAAAAATGAAAGTAATTAGAGAGGTACAGAGTACAAAACAGCTCCTGTGCCTAGTTCAGCACAACTTGAGCTCAGAGGTAGTCATGGAAGACAGAGGACAACTGGAAGTACAGAAAGGCCAGGACATGGAGACAGTACTCTATGCTGGGAAACCAGGGCTGCATCAAACTCTAGGAAAGTGGGAGCCGCTGGAGGGTTTAAAATAAAGGAATGACAATCATAGAAGTGTGACTATAGTCAGAGGCTGTAACTGAGAACACATACCAAGGTCTACAGTATAAGGGATAATGCCCCGGGGTCTTAACCTTTTCACCGTTCATTAGCTCTATAACCTTGGTATGAGACAATCCTGCTGAACTTCAGTTTCTCTTGATGATGAGAAAAAGCACTTTAGTAATAATGCACTCTCTCTCCCTCCCCCCCCCCTCTGTAAATTCTAGAAGGAAAACCTGAGAATACGAGAGACCACTACGTGCATGGATGTCCTGGAGAGGCAGGTATAAACACTGTCACCTACATGAGAAGGGGAATCTGCCAGGAGCTTACCCTGCAGTCTCCTTACCTTGGAGGTTGTGCTGTCCCACACGGCTAAACCAAAGTAGTCTTCTTCCAACAGGTTGAGGTGTTCACATACTCGCTTAAGCAGGTCTTGTCCCTTAGCGTGTTTCTGTGAAGATACAGACATGCTAGTTAAGGTTCTTTATTCTTGCATTCATCACCGGAATTTTCAAAAAGTGTGATTTTCCAATTCCCTCTTTTACCTTTTGTAACAAATACATTCTCAGGTGACTGCACAGTCTAAACAGAACATAATTTGTAAAATTCCTCTTCTTTGATATACCAGCTTATAAATGCAACATGTTACAGCATTTTGGAAATAGCGACAAGGCTAAGTAAAATCCCATCTCCCCTCTTTCTCCATCTCCAAAACGTCACACCCTCAATGCAGGACCTCACTATGTCATCCTCCAGTGTGAGAAATCTTAAGTGCTAGGACAACAGGCATTTACTGCCACACCCAACCAAGCACACTTGTGTGTGCATTTCTCACAGTCATGTTCTACTCCAACCCCCCCCCCATAATTTTTTGTGCAGTGTTTCCTGAATTATGCTATGGGTCACAACCAGTTACCATGATCTGTTGAGGTTTGGTCTGTTGCTATGTATTATAATGTTAAATTCTGTAACCCCAGGTCTAATTGCCTCAAGACAAGATCTTCACATATATCAGCTTTTACTGTATAAATATTGCCACCACCAAGTTATCTGTGACTGGTTAATAAAGATGAGTACAGCCTGTAGTTGGGCAGAAGAGAGGTGAGCAGGGCTTCAGTTCCCAGATTTGGGGTCTGAGGCAGAGAAAGAGAGAGAGAGAGAGAGAGAGAGACAGAGACAGAGACAGAGACAGAGAGACAGACAGAGACGAGAGACAGACAGAGAGACAGAGACAGAGAGAAGAGGAGGAGGAGGAGGAGGAGGAAGAAGGAAAGAGGAAGAAGCTGCTGAGGTGTATGTAGGTGGATCTTGAGCTCATGTCGATGAGGGCCAGCCTGTTGGTGTAGGAGCAGCCCAGGTGAAACATATCAAGTGATATCTCAGAGTTCTTGACAGGAAGGAGACAAAATAGCAGAGGGTTGTCATCTGCCCAGCTCTAATGCTTTCAAGGCTTATTATAAACGTAAAGGTTTTGTGTCTTTTATTTGAAGGCTAAATGATCTAAGTTGGGGTAGAGACACCCAAATAATATTCACCACAACATTCATCAACTCAGTTACTGGCTCAACCTGTCAACAGAGATAATTGTGGCTGTGGAAATCATTTTCAAAATAAGTAGCAATAAGAATGACCTATACCTGAACTCCCTACAGTCTCTTCCTGAGAGGTAGGAAATAGACAGCCTACAGACACTGGTGGTTCCAGGAGCGATTCAGTAGTGTTACAAACCATTTTCTTTACAAACTCAAACCACTTTGGGTACTTAGACTCTTGCTATAAGGAAGAATGAATGCCCTAATCTACAGGCTATGAATTAAAGTTAGAACAACGAGCTAACTCCACTATTTACCAGCTAATCAACTGTGTCATTTCAATTAACAATGGCTGGTTCAGCTGTAAAATAAGATTATTACACCAGTTTACTGAAAAACAAACAAACCAGAAGCATGTTAATGTCTTCTGAGAAATGTATATAAAAATAGTTAAAAATTATATACCTTTTTTCCTGTTAAGGGGACCGAACCCAGAGCCTTGTGTGTGTTATGAACCTGTGCTATTACTAAACTACGTCCTAGCTGTATAGATCTTTTTAGTACATACACTTGACATAGCCTCTTTTAATGAATCAATTTAAATGACTATTAGTAATTTTCATAATTGTTCATTCAGCATTAACTCATTTATATGGCATCATTTTCTTCACCTTTTTTCCTGATTTCTCCCTAAATGATGGTCAGTGATCTGAAAAACCAGGTACGTTTCCCTAACCCCTTTTTTCATAATTCCCAAAATTCGGGAGTTCCAAAAAAAATACAAAATCCAACTCCTTAAAGGAGTCGATTTATTTTATTACTAAAGCTCATTTGTTGAAAACTTCTGGCTATTTTTATCTATCTATAATTGCACAAATCTTTATATTTTTACTACAGAAATAACATCTTTGAGTCAGGCAGAGTAGCCCATGCCTATAATTCTGGAGACAGACGCAGGAGACAGGAGTTAGGAGTTCAAATCATCCTAGGCTACATGACGACTTGAAGCCCAGCCTAAGCCGCAGGAGTCCTGTCCCAGCACCACCACAATCACAAAGTTAAAAATAATTTGTATTCTATATGTAAGATTTTAGAATGCTTGTGGTTGAATACATTACATATGTACAAGATTTGACCAGTAATAACGAAGTCCAAGCACGACTCGTACATTTCATCGTAAGAACCATCAGTACTTGCAATAACTGCACACACAGCAAACACAGCATAATTAGAGAGCAACAGTTAGCAGAGGTCTCAGCTCGGCCCGAAGGAACAAAGAAACTAAATACCTGCATTTATTCAATTCCTATTCAATTACTGATTCTTTCATAAAAATGAGAGATTTTAATAAGTGGTGTGCATATATAAATGGAATTATGTAATTTTTACTTCTTTATTCTATCTCATGGGACTAAAGACATATCAGATACAATGAATGACTGGGGCTGGGGGAATAGAAATGTCAGAAACAGAAAGCCTGTGTGTGAGTGTGGGTGTGCGTGTGTGTGTGTTGTGGGTATGTGTGTTGTGAGTGTATATGTATGTGAGTGTGTGTGTGTCTCCACATGAATTCGTGTGCATCACCTGTTTGCAGGTACCTGAGGAGGCTGTAAGTGGATGTCCCCTGGATATAAATGGATGTATGGATGTAAGTGGATGGATCCCCTGGGACAGGAGTCATAGACAGCTGTAGGCCATCATATGCCCATATGGTACTGGGAACCAAACTCAGTTCTCTGCGAGGACAGCAAATGATCTAAGTCATCACTCCAGCCATGTAACTTCCTTTTAAAGTATTTATTTATTTGACCTCTGTCTCTGTCTCTCTCTCTCTCTGTATGTTTATGTATGTACACACAACATGTATGTATGTGAGTGTGTGTGTGATTCCACAGCATGCATGTGGGCCAGAAAACAACCTTAGGTGTCAGTCCCTTGCCTTGTAACTTATTTGAAAGAGGGAACCATCACTTCTTACACCAGGCATTCTGCTCACCAACTTACTGGAACTCTCCTGTCTCTGTGCTCACCTCCTTGCAAGAGGACAAGGATTATAGACACTAATGCAGCCAGCTTTGTGTGGGTTCTAGGAATGTGAACTCGTAGCTGCATGGCAGGTGCTTTTCAAACATAATTACAGGATAGCTGGAAATTCAGACTATTTTGGAAGATTTGGTTATACATACATACATACATACATACATACATACTTACTTTTGAAAAAAAAATGTCTTTAAGTCCCCAGATCTTGACAGATTCAGGGAGGAAAAAATAAAACTCATGACTTTCCTGTCACTTCATTTCCAGAAAGCCACTGCCAACATTTCCACCCACAGAATGCCCTCGGGGTGGCCTTGTGTGTAGCAGCCCCACTCGAGGCGACTGTGAGCGCTCTGACCTCCGGGATTAAAAGGACTCACCTCCACAACGCATTCGTAGACTGTGTCGTCCAACAGGGAGACCTTGCAATGCATGTTCCTGTGTCTCCTGATGGGCTTCTGGGAGGTCTCGGGCTCTCTCTCTGCTCTTGATTCTGGGTCCTCTTTCACCTCCGTTCCAGAGCACTCCTCAATCCCTTCTCCTTCCTTCGTTTCCGAATCCGGGTCCTCTCTGTGTTCCTCCTGAGCTGGCTACACATCCATGACACTAAGTCACTGAAAAAGTACTCAAAAACAAGCCACACACTACCACCTATCGTAAATAATACAGCACCCCCACCGATAAAGATAGGAACAGAAAAAAAAAAACTATCAAAGCAAAAATAATTTGAATTATATTACCTATATCATATCTTTCTAAAAGGTATTATGATTTATCTAAAGATGTTCAGGTGGAATCCTATCAAATTGGTCAGTGACTGTGGGACACCAATCCCCTGCTCTCCGAGTTATATAATATGGTGCTCATCAAGTTCTTGTTGTCCCTCTTCTGTGATCGTCAGCTTTAGCAAGGTCACTTTGTGGACTGAAGGTAAAGTGATTTGTCACAGGCTTTACATACAGCTAAAAGTTCATGAGGCCTTCTCATCTTCTACATCTCTGCATTAAGCACATGAAGGTACCAGGCTAAACACTGTCACTCTGCCTTGGAACATCCAAACAAGGCTGAAGGAAGGAAGAGGAAGACTGAGGTCGGCCTCTCCGGCAACCCATTAAATCCTCACGCAACACAGCAAAGTCAGAAAATATCTATCTATTTATTTTATTTATGTGAGTACACTGTAGCTGTCTTCAGACACACCAGAAGAGGGCATAAGATGGTTGTGAGCCACCACGTGGTGGCTGGGAATCGAACTCAGGACCTCTGGAAGAACAGCCAGTGCTGAGCCATCTCTCCAGCCCCAAAAGTCAGAGAATGTTTTGAACCACATTTTCTTACTGACTTTTTGTAGTTTGTTTTGTCTTTTACTTATTTTATTTTTTAGATTTTATTTACTTTATTTATATGAGTAGCTGTCTTCAGATACACCAGAAGAGGGTATCGGATCACATTACAGATGGCTGTGAGCCTGTGTGGGTTGCCAGTCCCACTGGACTATTTTCTTATTTTCAACATAATAAATCTATTGAGAGTTTTAACTAAATTATGTGAATTTTTCTTCTTCCAAATCAATACATGATCGACATTTATATATAAAAAAGAAGAGACTGAATTGCTTGCTTGCTATACCAGATTCGGGAATGGCTGACAGGCTTGTAATAGCCTCAGAGAGGCCTTCATGAGCTATTCTATCCGTCCCAGCCACTGGACTATTTCTTATACCAACAAGCCGTCTGCTGCTCCTCCCACCTTCATGTGGGTGGTCATCAGGCTTGCAGCAGCAAACACTTCACCCTCTGAGCCACCACACTGTCCTGCCATTTATAGTTTGTAACTTCTCAAGGTACACACTATCCTAGAACCTGGTGTACACAGTAGGTTTTCTTTCTCTCTTTCTTTCTTTCTCTCTTTCAGAATAGAGTTTATTCAGAGCATGGGGAGGGGAGTTAAGAGGGTAGTAGGGCAGACAGAGAGAGAGAGAGAGAGAGAGAGAGAGAGAGAGAGAGAGAGAGAGAGATAGGAGAGGAGTAGAAGCCAGCCATGAGCACATGGAGAGAAGTGGGGGGGGGGGATGAGAAAAGAGGGACAAAGGGGGAAAAGGGTAAAAGAAAGAGAGAAAGAGAGGAGCAAGAGAGAGCAAGAGCCGCAGTAGGTTTTTAATAATTAGTTTTGAATGACTGACTGACTAAACAAACAAGCAAGCAAGCATTTAAAACTAATTGATGGGTCCTGGGGCACAGGTGCACGCCTTTAGTCTCCCGCACTCAGGAGAAGAGACAGGGAGATCTCTGTGAGTTAAGGGCAAGCCTGGTCTACAGAGCTATTTCCAGGCTACCCAGGCCTACATTGCAAGACCTTCATAAATGAATGAATGAATGAATGAATGAATGAATGAATGAATGAATGAATGACAGGCCTGATAGATGAGGCTGGGGAGATGGATCAGTCAGTAAAATAGTTGTCCTGCAAGCACATATCATTTTCCTGTGATTTCTATGCAGTCCCTAGCTTGATCCCATAGATCTCATTCATAACTATTACATAGTGAATCTTCTTTATATGTGTGTGTGTGTGTGTGTGTGTGTGTGTGTGTATGTATGTGTGTGTGGTCATGCATATGTGTGAGCACACACACATGTAAGTCAGAGGACAACTTTAAGGAGCTGGTTCTTGGTATCTACCTTAGAGGCAGAGTCTCCCTTGTTTCTCCCACTGCACTATTCACTCTAAGCTAACTGACCCGCCACAAGCTTCCAGTTGAGTCTCCTGTCTCCACTTCCCAACTTGCCAAAGGAATGCTGGGATTACAGATTTGTTCTTCCACACTGAGCTTCTTAGGAGGGCTTTAGGGGATTTGAATCAGGTCACCAGGCTAGTGCAGAACGCCTTTCACCCACTGAGTCATCGCCCCAGCCTGGACCTTGTTTCTATATTGTCTTACTAACAGCTAGTGCCTGTTATGATTTCATCCTAAAGTCGGCCTTTGGCCCTCTGAATATACAAGTAATATTCCTAGAAACACATGTAATAATTTTAGAAGTCTAATGAAACTATATAACCCAACCTTTAGGCCCTTCACTGAAGTACACACAGGACTTAAACTTTAATAACTAGATAATACTTGAAGCTTCAGAAGTAAGATTTTGAACATAACTCGTGCTTTGCATTCCCTCGGGCTGGAAGGACTAAGGCTCCTAGAAGACAGTTTGTGTTACACTACGAGTGCTTTCGTATGTGTTTTGGACAAAGGAACAACTTAGTCTTATTTACACTGTGACAGGGCTGGAGAGATGGCTCAGGGGTTAAGAGCACTGGCTGGTCTTCCAGAGGTCCTGAGTTCAATTCCCAACAACCGCATGGTGGCTCACAGCCATCTGTAGTGGGATCTGATGCCCTCTTCTGGTGTGTCTGAAGACAGCAACGGCATACACTGTGACAGAGTCAAAGCTGTGTATGAATAAATACTACAGAGGGAGGCGACAAGATGGCTCATCAGGTAACAGCATGTGCTGCCAGGCCTGGCTACCTGAGGCTGATTCCTGAAGGCCACATGGTGGGGAAAAGAGGACTCCCCAAAGGGGTGCTCTGGTTTCCACATGTACACCGTTATGCTCAAACATGCATGCACACACAGAAATGAATAAATGTAATGAAATATTAAACTATTACACAAGGAATAGAATTAACATTGTTATCTGCATCTCACAGTATTGTGCTCCTTACAGGTTAATAAGGCAGGCAAGGCTAGCCTATACCCTGGGATGGCCCAAATCCATCATGTGGACTAATGAAGACTTTCATTAAGGGCCATACTTGCTAATAACCCACTCTTCTGTCCCTAATTCCACCAAAATGAACTTTTTTTTTCTTTTTTTTTTTTTTCGGAGCTGGGGACCGAACCCAGGGCCTTGCGCGTGCTAGGCAAGTGCTCTACCACTGAGCTAAATCCCCAACCCCCAAAATGAAGTTTCAACTACCTCCCACTCCTCTCTTGCTCTCCCAATAAAACTCAAGTGTGTTCCACTGTTAGGGTGAGATGATGTATGGACTGAATATTCATTTGATAGTTTTCTCTCATGTCTTTGACTTATGAAGTAAAGTCGGGTTTCAACTGATGACATTAATTTCTTTAGAGGAGAAGCTCTTGGTGTTATTTATCTTATCAATGCCTAAATCAACTGGCTCAAAAGAAACAAAGCCAAATATTCTTCTATGGAAAGGGCAGCATCTAATGAATCTTCATTATATCACACACACACACCCCCAGGCACACGCCTTACCTGTGTTTCTATACTGCTTAATGAATGGAGATCCAAAGATGGGTCTGTTTTGAGCTCAGGTTCAGGAGCTGCAATGGGGGCTTTTAAAATGACGTCTTCATCGAGGCTGGTTCCCAGTTCCGTCTCCTTTTGTTCTCCTTCGCCTTTCTCTCTCTCCGACTCTACTTCTCGGCCTTCTTCTTCAGAGACCTGAGACTTGGGCCTTTTGAGGAATGAGGAGAGCAGTCGCGACAGGCCTCTGCTTTCTGATGTCCGCTCCTTGTTCTTGGTCAAGTCTTCATGTGTTGGGGTGTCCCCATTGGACGCTTTCAGCTTCTGCTCACCCTGATTACTGCCCTCAGCTGCTGCCACTTGGGAAGCCTCCTCCAGCTGACTTTCTTGCTGGCCTGAGTTTGTGGCTCCCTCACCTTCTTCCTTCTGGTGCTGAGAATTCTCGGCTTCAGCCGCTAAACTCTTCTCTGTCGTCATGATGTTCTATTAAAAGGAAGATGAAAAGGATTATAGGCAAACCCCTAAACCACAAAAAGCAATATATTAATCACCAACAGAATTCCAATCCATTAAACAGAAGACCTTGCATTAAAGCACAAAAAAATTACCTATATATCCTGAATAAATTATTAATGCCTTAAGTTGTGAAAGATATGCACACTGAGAGACTAACTTAAAACAGTATCTACCAAGTCCATGTAATGAAACACCCCACGGTTAAGTTAAAGGCTCAGAACTGGACATAGCAAATACACCTTCCTGCTTCCTAACACAGGGCATCTGAGTACCGTCCTTTCAAAGTGTCAGTCAGAACGGCAAGGTTTGCAGGAATTCCATCCCAAGAGATGATTACATTTAAAGTCCTGCGAGTCTCTTTTGCTTTCCCTCGTCCTGTTTCTTAGGGTGAGGACTCCGCCATTACAAAGAACAAACACATTTGCTATCAGAGTTGACAACAGCAAGGGCAAGCATACAGTCAAACTAGCCACACTGAAGACCGCCTCAGATTTCGTGGCGTAATACCGAACTGTAACCTCATTCAGAGGCGTCCCGTTTTAAGCTCTTCGAAAGAATTTTTCTCCTGAGAAATAGGATTTTGAGTGCTTAGCATTTTTTTTTTTTTTTTTTTGGTTCTTTTTTTCGGAGCTGGGGACCGAACCCAGGGCCTTGCGCTTCCTAGGTAAGCGCTCTACCACTGAGCTAAATCCCCAGGCCCGTGCTCAGCATTTTTGAAAGTGGGAAGCGTACTAGGAGGGGAAACCAGAGAAATGCTCTAGGGAAAATTTTAGAAAACCAATGTTGTTTTACGTTACGTTTTACTAAAGTGAGCGAAGAGGGCAGGCTGCAAATCTCACACATGTGAAACTTGGTGTCAAGGCCCCAGCACCATTACTCAAGCCCCAGGATGAGAATCGAAGGCATCATCACTGCTGTTCCAGTTCAGATGACTGACACGTTCCTTAGAGACATGCACCCAGCACCCCAACTAAAGCAGCAGTCCTGCTCCCACAGATGCCCCCTCAGTCCTACAACACTTCAGACCTGGGCGACTTTACTGCCCTTCTTCCAAACCCCTCCTCCATCTAAGATACAAGGTTTTATGAGAATAAGATCTTGAGTCTTTTTTTTTTTTAAGAGATTCATTTTGTGTGTGTGTGTGTGTGTGTGTGTGTGTGTGTGTGTGTGTGTGTGTGTAACTAAGGACGTCAGGGATGGTGTCTGATCTCCCAGGGCTGGAGTCACAGGCAGTTGTAAGCTCGGCCTCCCCCAGTGTGGGTGCTGGGAATCAAACTTTTGTGCTGTGTAAGCAGAGGAAGTCCTCTTAACTGCTGAGCCAACTATCCAGCCTGAGTCTTTATGACCGCCACACACCCAATGCCCAGAACAGAACCTGCATATAATTGAGTGTTCTTGTGTGTGGTATACAGGTACAGGTGTACATGGGGGAGGTCAGAGGTCAACGTTGGGTGTCTTCCTCAATTACTCTCTCCTTTAGGGTTTTGATTCAGGGTTTCTCACTGGACCTGGAGTTCTCTGATTTGGCTGAGCTGGCTGTTTAATGAGCTGCAGGGATCTCTCTGCTTTCTCAGTCATGTGGATTAAGGACATGTGACACCGAGTTCAGTGTTGGACATGGGTGCTGACAATCTAAATTCACATCTCATGCTCACAGGCCAGCAAGCACCTTTCTGACAGACCCATCTCCTCAGACCCTTAATAAAAGTTTGGGGGGTTGGGGATTTGGCTCAGCGGTAGAGCGCTTGCCTAACGAGCACAAGGCCCTGGGTTCGGTCCCAGCTCCGAAAAAAAGAAAAGGAAAAAAAAAAAAAGTTTGGATTTTTTTGTATTTTGTTTTATTCTGTTGTTTTTGTTTTATTCTGTTGTTTTCTTGTCTCATTATACAGCCCTGGCTGTCCTGGAACTCTGTAGACCAGGCTGGCCACAAACTCACAAGAAATACACCTGCCTCTGTTTCCCAAGTGCTGGGGATTTAACGTGTAAGCCACTTCACCCAGTTTTTTGTTTGTTTGTTTGTTTGTTTGTTTGTTTGTTGTTTGTTTGTTTTATAAGGATTAAATGTAAAAATCAGAAGGCAATTTGTGGAGACCAGTTCTCTCCTCTCACTTTATGGGTTCTGAGGATTAAACTCAGGTCAAGCTTGGCAACAGGTGCCTTTATTCACTGAGCCATCTATACTGACCAAATATATTTTTTAATGATTTAATTTCACCTGAGCTCATCTGATATCTATAAACATCAAAGGCACCCTCTAAATTTATTCAAGCAAATTCATTCATCCATCAACTACTTATCAAGCATTTAGCATAGGTCAAAGGCTTAGTGCCAATGATGTCACAGTAAAGAAAACAAACAAACAAACAAGGTCTCTTTCACAGAGAAGTTTACTCTGGATTCAACTTTGATACAATGAAACAAAAGTGCAGCCACTGCTAGGACACCTGCATACACGGGGACAAAGCAGTTAAAGCGGGAAGCCCCTCACACTTGCACTGGGCACTGTTTCTGGTGTCAGGCCCCATGTCAGTTACCTTATCTCAACCAAACCTTTCAATAACCCCATGGAGGGGGCAGGAGCTATCATCTTATCTTGTAATTGAGGTCACTTCAATTCCAGAACTACCCTGTCTCATAGGGTTCTAGACTGGGTCAGGAGTGGTTAATATTTGGATAGGACACTGGAACTTACCCAAGCGAATACTGCTAATAGATTACAAGCCACTACAGATGGTACCAAAATAAATGAAGGCATAGTAATAAAAAGAAAGCCCTTAGAAATCTAATCTAGTTTTAACTATGAAGAGTATTTTTTAAAACGATGATATTTAAAGAAATACATCTTCTAACCTCATTTACTAAGTCATTAAAACAACTCTGCTAATATAATACAAATGTGGTCTCTATAAACACTGTACAAACCATCTACCAACCAAAACTCAGATTTGATTTCTTTCTTTTTTTTTTTTCTTTTTTTCTTTTTCTTTTTTTCGGAGCTGGGGACTGAACCCAGGGCCTTGCGCTTCCTAGGCAAGCGCTCTACCACTGAGCTAAATCCCCAACCCCCAGATTTGATTTCTTACTCCTGGGGCATACGTCTACTCAAGAGAAATAAAATGGTCGTCATCTTTGTATCAGAAGTAGAAAACACATGTCTGAAATTACCTTTCATTAAACCCCAAAGCAACTAAAGAACACAAAAAGAAAACCCGGATGTGAAATCTCTGTCGCTATGCAGAAGTGACAAGAGCACGACGACACTCCCTTTGTAAAACCAAGCGAGAGAAGTTGAGGATGGCCCATGATGTCCGTGGACTGACTGCACACACAGCTTCACATCTGCCTGACCGGAAGGAGACCGAAACCATCTCTGAACTAACATTTCCCAACATGAAAAGCTGTACGCCAGTTCCTCTCATAAGGCTTCAAGAATTGTCATGAAGTTTTAGCAAGAAAATAACTTCGTGTCTGATAGTCTTGAACATACCGCTTTAGCATTTACCCCCATGTTTTAGTTTTAAAGACAGAAGCATCTTTTAAGCAGCAAAGACCTGCTTCCAGGAAATGGAGCATGAACACCAAGAGAAACCTTTACTCAACAAACGCTTGCTAAGTTAATGCAAGAAGCACACAAAGACCACGTTATTAAGTGTGCAAGCGGAACCATTAACGTCCTTCAGAACTCAATATCAGACCTTAGTATTCAGCTAACCCCCGAAGTGTACCAGTGCCCCACTTCCCATGCAGACATGACACCCTGCCCAGATGCAGCACTCTGGAGATAAAATCCTTGCATAAACTCCCTGCCACAACTAGAACACAACGACTGAGACATACACGGAACTATAGAACGACAACAAAAGAATCAATATACTTGGCCACAAAAAGAGCGGGGCGTGAGGGCAAACACCTTTAGTCCCAGCACTCAGGAGACTTGAGACAGGACAGCTTGGTCTAAAGAACAGACAAAGCTACATAAAGAAACCCTGTCTTGAAAGACTAAAAACATACATACATACATACATACATACATACATACATACATACATACATAACTGGTTTTAGCTCTTTGAGACAAAGTCTCATATAGACCGTTCTAACTTCAAACTGCCTATGCAGCCAAGGCTGACCTTGAACTCCTGACCCTCCTGCCTCTACCTCTTGAATACTGGGCCTACCGGTATGTTCCACCAGTTCAGCTCAATAAATAACGATTATTTTTTAGCAGCTCAAACGTGTCCTGGCAAGTCAGTGGTGCACGCAATCGAGTTGCTCAAGTTACAGATGACGGCGTGGATACGCAGAGACAATACAAAGCCGAGTGGCAGAACCAGGATGCCCACTACAGACAGATGGCTCACTGCTGAATGATGCTATTCTAACCTAGTACAGAGCCCAAAGGGAAGTGTCTATTTACTTCATGTCACAAAGAGGTCTTTTGATTGTTGTAAAGGGGGGAAAAAATCAGCACAACACTGAAGACAAAGAGATGCACTCCCATTCAGAGTCAATCTTACTCCTCCAAGCCCTGAGAACTGGACAGCGTTCGGAATCAGAAATACATCTGTCCTAACAGTGCGCATCTGCTGTCTGGAGGCAAATCAGATCATTAAGGGCCCCATACTAAGCCGATTGAGAAGGCCAAATGAGGTCTTTCTTTCTTTCTTTTTCTTTAAATCTTTCTTAAAGTAACAGGGTTGGTGTTCCACTAAAGCTTTTCAGGTGGAAACCTCAATGAGGACAGTACAGTATGGTAGCATTATAAAAAACTTTCCTTACTATCCACCTTTAAGAATGAAGGCATAGTTACCCGCTTTACTCTAACTCATGTTTACTGAGCACCAACCCGGTCGGTGTAAGGTTTAGGCTTGGGTCTCTAATACACAAATCTTAAGTAGGTAAGAGACACATAGATAGCTAAAACTAAAAAGCAAAACCAATTTCATCTGACAAGGCGCTCTAAGTGAAATCAGGACTATGAAGTAACAGAGAACACGCAGAGAGCATTCAACTAGAGCAGCCAGGAAAGGCTCCTGAAAAGGCAGCTTTTAAGCTCAGGATGAATACAGATGTCAATGGAAAGAAACTTGAGGTACATGAGCAAATGGAGCCCCAGGCAGGGAATTAGCATTACTAAGAACATTACAGGCGCTTAGGGAACAGCAGGCGTCCCAGACTGACTAGAACTAGAACATGAGGAGAAGTAGGAGGCGGTGCAGTTAGAATAGAGCACTCCTTTAAAATTAGATTTCAAGTGAAATAATAGCATCGAACATCTATTAAATATCTACATGGTAGCACACATTATTTCTAATGTTTACCGCATTACCTTATAACCATTCTGTATACATGCTCGTTTCCCACACAAACAGCGTCTTCAGAGGTTAAAAAAAAAAAAAAGCCTCAATATAGAGTCAACATGTACTTTAATAAAAATTTTAATCAACAGTGGAGTGATCGTTTTACTGTAATTCTCAGGGTAATGTGTGTACTAATAAACCTGGCTGTTAAAGAACCCCGATCGCTTATTTTGGTTAACCAGCATCATTTCTAGATTCTTCAGCTTGGAGCCCCACGCATACACGAATTTCTCGTCCTATGAGGTCTCCTCGAAGATGGAGCAGGGAGACAAGGGGATGACGGTTTAGAAAGACCTGACTTCGCTAAATCATTTGTTCTGAAAGCAGGGGAGTCACCGAAGCCTTCTAAATAGGAAGTGAATAAAAAGTGGAGACGGAAAGAGACTCCACAAACGGCCGGGTAAATTCAGGTTATCAGTGCACAGCCACAATGGGAATCCCTGGGGAAGCTGAAAATAATACTGGGTAGAGAATGTGTAAAGCTGACATCAGCTTTAAGAGTAACTGTTGCCCTAGTCTCCCTGGCTTATTTGAATTTCTACGCTCTGCCTCAGTATAAGCATTTGCAGGTCTAACCCTAAATGCATTCTATAATGTGTCTCCCTTGTTCCACTCTGACTTAGTAAGACACAGCCCACTGAGCACAGTGGTACAAACCCATAATCCCAGCACTAGTGAAGTCGAGGCAGGAAGACCATGAGTTCAAGTTCAGCTTGGGCTACATAGTAAAAGAGCTGTCTCAAGCCAACCACAAAACAAATGGAACCAACTAGAAAAGCGGTTTCTCACAGCCATCTAAACACACAATGGAAATTAACTCAATTCTGCTCTTCAGAATCAGTAAGCCACTTAATCGAATCATAAACTTAAGTGCTGTCCACAGTGTTCCCTTTGTCCTCTCCAGCTCAGTCACTTGGGACACAGAGTGGCCGAGCTCCACTATCATCATGACTGCCAAATCTACACTTCTAGCTCAATCTAGAGCCCCTTAAAGGATCTGGCTTTCACCCACCGCACCAATTTCCAATATGACAACAGTTCACATGAAAAAGATCTAAGATCTTGACCGAACATTCCACAAGAGAAATACAATTCTTGTTTTGTTTTCCAAGACAAGGTTTCTCCGTGTAACCCTGGCTATCTTGGAACTCACTCTGTACACCAGGTTGGCCTTGAACTCACAGAAATCTGCCTACGTCTGTCACCTCTGGCTGGCTGAGAAATACAATTCTAAGACAGTCAGAGATCTCTAGCCACATTTCTAAGGCTGTAGAGCCAGAGCGCTCATGTGACAATTCACTGTGTATTATTGAGAATGTTACAATGTTACAGGTACATGAAACTAGAAGGCCGCTGGGCTCTCCAGCCAGAATTCTCTGGAAAGAATCCCTCAGTTCACAGCAATTACATTGTGACTTAAAACTTCCATTCAATTCTGGTAATTCAAAGAGAAAGCATTTACCAAAGAAAAGACAAAATAACATAATTTAAAGTTGACACACGGTGACACAAGGTGATTCCTATAGGAGGAATTCATAGTCCCTGGAAATTATAAAGTTTTCATTTACATAAAAACCAAAAATAAATTCCTAATAACCAGGGACATTTAATAATTAAACGGTCTGCCCAGGAACTCGGCTTATTAAAACCATCCTTTGTTAGCCACAGGGAACTGGATCTAAGATCCCCAAGGATACCAAAATCCACAGATGCTCAAATCTCTCATTCAAAACAGCATAGTATTTAACTACACACACCCATATAATGTTTCATATTATCATATTTAATGTGTGCATGTGTGTGAAAGACAGACAAGACAGAGGCATGTATCACAGAATGTATGTGGATGAAAGTCTGAGGACAGCTTTTGGGGAGTTGGTTCTCTCCTTCCACTGTGGGCTCTGGGGATGGAACTCGGTTGTCAGGCTTGTAAGGCAAGCCCTTTCACACACTGAACCATCTCAGCAGGCCTCCTACATGCTTTAAAGGATCTCCAGTTAGGTGTCAGTACCTCACATAATGTGAATGCTAACAGTTGCTCTGCTATATTGTTTAGATGACAGTAATAAGGAAAAAAATTTAGCATGGATGAGATTTTTTTCCAGTTTTCAGGGTTAGCTGATTTGGAACTAGCAGACATGGAGACTGAATAATCACCAAAAACATTAAGTCAGAAGGTAGATGTCCATTGTCATGGAAGCCAGAGAAAAGACTGAACTCAAGGTTCTCTTCTAGGGCTAACATTTACAAAGAGAAAGGAAACTCAAGGGTCATCAGAGTAGTAACACAAGTGGGTTATTTTTAAAAGGTTACATTGTAAACTCAGTCACCAATTGGATTAGGAGTGGTTTGAATATGCTTGGCCCAGGGTATGGCACTATTAGTAGGTGTGGCCTTGTTGAAGGAACTGTGTCACTATGGGAGTGGGCTTTGAGATCTTCCTCCTAGACATTGAGAGACACTCGTCTCCTAGCAACCTTCAGAACAAGACGGAGACCTCTCAGGTCCTCCAGCACCATACTTCTCACCATGATGATACTGAACTGAATGTGAAACTGTAAGCCAGCCCCGATGAAACGTCTATTATAAGAATTGTGTAGGGGCTGGGGATTTAGCTCAGTGGTAGAGCGCTTACCTAGGAAGCGCAAGGCCCTGGGTTCGGTCCCCAGCTCCGAAAAAAAGAACCAAAAAAAAAAAAAGAATTGTGTTGATCATGGTGTCTCTTCACAGCAATGAAAATTGTTAAGACAGGAGAATTAAGAAAAAACAAGACAAAAGATAAAGGCCTGTTTTCTCTACTCAGAAATTGCAATCCTAGGACATTCTTTCTGACAGAAAAAAAAAAAAAAAAAAAAACAAAAGTTCAAACGTTTAAAGTTTTAAGGAGCTGGAGAGATGGCTCAGTGGTCAAGAGCACTGACTGCTCTTCCAGAGGTCCAGTGTTCAAATCCCACATGGTGGCTCACAATCAGCTGTAATAAGATCTGATACCCTCTTCTGGTGTGTCTGAAGACAGCTACAGTGCACTTATATAAAATAAATAAATCTTTTTAAAAAGTTTTAAGAATATGCTAGAAAATAGTTTGTTTCCCAGTAAAATCAATTCTCCCCAAACCACAGGAAACTGTCTTTCCTTTATATTCAATTTAAGTTCACAAAAGATCACATAGAAAAATAAGAGACCCAATGTGGTTTTCAAAATAAAAAAGGCAATCCTTCCTCCCTCCTCTTGAAATTATGTTGAGTCTTTAAGAAGACTTATTTGCCACACTGCATGAATCAGGGGTGATACTCAGCATGAACAGGCTGTTTTCAACAACTTGGTTTTAATTTAAGTCATTTCTAGGATGACTAATACCGTTGGATCAACTTGTTCAAAGATATTTTTTAAATAAACAGATTCTTACTCATCTCTTTCTAAGAGGAGAGGGGGGGTCCAATATATTTCTGTAGGATTATAGCTTGGACTTAGAAAATGTCTACGTACATTCTAGATATATTAATATTCAGGATTTCCAAGCAAAGGATCTAGTCTATCAACGGAGACAGAGTGAGATGAAACCCAAACACCAAAAAGCCATTTTCCACAGAATATCTTCTCATCCATTAAGTCTCAAAATGTGTCATTTTTGCCATTCTTGATGGAAATCTTTTAAAAATGAGCTCTGTGCTTTGTTTTAGTTTTTAAATCTATAGAACATAATTAACCTTTATTGATTTAGTCATCACTATGAGCTTCAGTTACTATGCAGAACTGACGTCCTAGCGGGAGAACAAAGTCCGTGGAGTGGCTGGCTCTCTTCCAGTTTCGAAGTCTGCCTTTGATAGTTCTGTTCAAAAGCAGTGTTCTGCTCACAATGCTGTTCTCGAGGAGGCCTGTCAAAAAGCAGCTTGCACCATCTTCTATTCTAATGAACTAATCCACCGTTAACAAAGTCAAATATTAAAAGTTATGTTAAAAGTATGTCCAAGCTGGGGATTTAGCTCAGTGGTAGAGCGCTTACCTAGGAAGCGCAAGGCCCTGGGTTCGGTCCCCAGCTCCGAAAAAAAAGAACCAAAAAAAAAAAAAAAAAAAAAAAAGTATGTCCAAATGAAGTGTAAATCCTAAGAACAGGAAGACTGAGTCACAGTACTGGCAAGCCTCCAGTAATGTTTATAAAATTGATTTTAGTTCTTCAAATACCTTTTAGGCCCACTCTGAGAGACTATCAGCTAAGTGACCATTAGGAAAACCACATCCACATGATGACTGGTCTTCTTCTTTCCAGAGTATTCTAGTATGTTCCTCTGTTATGATAATCACCATGAACAAAGCAACTTGGGGGTGAAAAGGGTTTATTACATCTTACAGGCTATAGTCCATCATGGAGGGAAACCAAGGCCGGAGCTTGAAGCAGACCGGAAGCAGACCTTGGAGACTGCCTGTTCCCATGGCTTGCTCAGGCAGCTTTCTCTTACAGGCAGCGGTAGACGCCATGCTGCTCACCGTGGGCTGCACCTGCTCGCGTCAGTCACTGATCAGGAAAATGCC
Source organism: Rattus norvegicus (assembly GCF_021556685.1). Classification (NCBI taxonomy): domain Eukaryota; kingdom Metazoa; phylum Chordata; class Mammalia; order Rodentia; family Muridae; genus Rattus; species Rattus norvegicus. The sequence continues at coordinate 150,220,324 of NC_141538.1, forward strand.
CCACAGATACACACATAGCTCAGTCTGAAGGAGGCAGCTCCTCAGGTGAGGCTCCTCTTCCCAGGTGACTCTTAGTTTGTGTCAAGTTGACAAAACAAACACAGAGAGAGAGACGTGCATATTTTTTTAAAGAAAATGGGGAAAGGGAGAGATGGCTCGGCAGTTGACAGCACTGCTGCTTTTGCAGAGGTCCCAGCTTCAGTCTGCAGCACCTACACGGTGGCTCACAGCCTCTGTAAGTTCTAGGAGATCCAGTGCCTTCTTCTGGCATATAGATCGGTTTTTCATGACAGGGTTTCCTCTGTGTAGCTCTGGTTATCTTGGAACTCACTCTGTAGATCAGGTTGACCCTGAACTCAGAGATCAACCTACCTCTCTGCCTCTCAGAATGCTAGGATTAAAGACATACACCACCACCACCTGATAAAAACAGATATTTAAAAACAAAACAAAACAAAACAAAAAACAAAACCCTGGTGTACATGGTGAGTTCCAGGGTAGCCAGATCTCTGTATGGAGACCCTGTCTCAAAAACAAACAAAACACCAAAAAGAAAAAGACCTACCTAAAAATGGCAGACAGGAGAAGGAAAGCAGGACAGGATGGGGCCAGGGAGGGACAGGGAAAAATAAAGGAAGGTCGAGTGCACACTACACTGTGAGAGACAGAGACAGACTCAGCAGGAAAGGGTCACTGCAACCACAGACAGTCACATGAGTGACTGATGTGAGCGGGTAAGCTACGAGTACAACTGCCCTCAAGTGAAAATGTAGTTCACTCCTAGGAAACTGTATTTCAGAGTTTGGGAGTTGCAAAATTTCACCTCAGATCCACAGCTATACTTTGGGCTCCTACTGAATGTGTGGTTAGTAGAATTGAGTCATAATCCCGAGCCATCTTGAGATAGAAAGAAAGGACCAAAACCAGCAAGGCATAATTTAAAGAAACCCAAAGTTTATATACTGAAGTTTTAAAAAGTAACTACAAAAGAGTGGGGTGGGGGTGAACTATGTACTTCTAAAGCTTTTTAGAGGCATACGTAATTCATTACTCTAAATAAAGGCCTGCATTCGGAGAAGAACGTTTTTTAAATTTTAATTAGAACACAATAATTTGTTAATTCATTGTGTAGCCTCCAAAGGGCATTAACAAACATGCCATCCCACACAGAAGCACAATTCTTGACATACTTGCCAAATATTTTCTCATGTAGCTTACCCTTAGGCAACAAAGACGGCTGACAGAGTGAAGAGCATCTCCCCAGACGGCAGCAATGATTCCCCACGGATGTGGTTCTGGGTCATCTGCCCAGAACCTGAGTCCAGAAGGAGGCAGGCTAGCCATTCCCACCTAACCGCTAGGTTGCTCTGAAAACATGAGGCTGGATTTCAGTTCTGCCAAGAGCACCCAGAAACCCTGGTACCTCATTCCGCACCTAACCGACTTCCTTCTAGTTTACAGTTTCCTGACCAACACATTACTCTCTTAACTAATATTAAACTAAATCCTGGCAAAAAACAAGTTCTAAATTTTTCTTTAAAAATCATTAAAAAAGTCATTTCAAGTTACTTAAAGGGTTTTCTTTTCTTTTTTTTTTTTGCAAAAATTTTTTAAATAATAAAGTAATACTCTTTATGAGTGGCCAAGGAGAGCAATAATATCAATAGAGGTTTTTATTCCTCATAAGTAAAAACCTGAATATTCTCCTTTTCTTTCCTTTGAGGAAAAGAGAAATTAAAATTTTATCATAATTACAAGAAATATTTAAAAATGTATTCACTAATTCAAACATACTCACGCACTGACTCAAGGAACATTTATTGAACATATCTGAATATCCAAGGTATCCTGCTGAGAGCCAAGATTGCTAAACAAGATCCCAGCTTCTACTCTCAAAGACTATTTTTAAAGTGAGGCTAAAACTAGTAATTATGTAATAACGTGTTCAGAAAGTAAGACACTACGTGAGCCCGTCAGATTTTTTTATTTAAAAAAATTTTTGCACTGTGCACAGTGGCGTGTGCCTTTAGTCCAAACACTTGGGAGGCAGAGATCTCACAGGCACAGCTCACTCTCTGAGCTACGGAGTGAGTTCCAGGATAGTCAGGGCTATGCAGAGAGACTCTGTCTCCAAAAAATAAAATAAGAAACAGGCACACAGATAAATAGAAAAGAATTTGGAGAGTCCTGGTGAGATGGCTCAGTGGTTAAAGCTATGTCGGATTCTTGGAGAGGCGCCAGGCTCAGTTTCTGTATGAGGTGGCTCACAGCTGCCTCCGAAGTCCTCCAGCTCCAGACCGACCACCTCTGCTGCCTCTGTGGGTCCCCCACAAACACAGCCAGAAATAAAACAAACTGGTCAAGGAATGTTGACAGACAACCTGAGTTAAATCTTAGACAAGGAAGCGGGCTGGGTGAAGGGCACAGAGCAGAGCTGAACTTGGGTTAGCACCAGAAAGAAGCCTGAGCCCTGTGTGTTATAGGAGCAAACCTATAACAGAAAATACAGAACGGCAGAAAATGGGGAGCAAGACAAATTCAAGGCTCCGTGGGCACAGATTATGAAAGGCTGTCTTTTGGAATGGTCAAAAATGTGTATTCCAGGGGTTGGGGATTTAGCTCAGTGGTAGAGCGCTTGCCTAGCAAGCGCAAGGCCCTGGGTTCGGTCCTCAGCTCCAATAAAAAAAAAAAAAAAATGTGTATTCCACGTTCTGTGTCATGAAAATACCAAAATAAGAAAATACCAGTGCACATTCTGCGCTGAGAATGGTTTCCTCCTTAATGGACATAGGAAATGGAAGGAAATTGCAACAAAGAGATTCTCAGCAGAATCCACGGAAGATAACTAAAGCTTGAATCAAGGTGGGTGAGCCAGACGACAAGACAGATTGAAAAAAAAAAAAAAAAACAAACTCCTGTGGGTTTGGAGGTACACACCTGGTAGGCAGAGGCAGGTGGATCTCTGTGAGTTCAAGGTCAGCCTGGTCTACAGAGTTAAAACCCTGCCTCAGAGAAACAAAACAAACTCTTGTTGTTAATTTTGACTGTCCTCTCAATTGAGAGGCACCCAGGAGGCTGGCTGGTGAAGCACTTCCCTGGGTGAGTCCAAACAGGAATAACCAGGGGTGGGGAAGAGCTGTTCTGCACATGTATCCACATAAAGGCTGGGGTGCGGTAAAAAAGAGGGAAAAGCCAGCCACCACAGAAACTCTCTTCTCTTCTCCTTTCCTCGGCCACTCTGGTTCCTGGCTGCGGGACATAAGCAGGTCTGCTCTGCCGTGCCCTCTCCACCATCCCCTCTCTGCCACACTAGCCCGAAAACTCTGAGTAAACGGTGGATAAATGAAGCTCTGAATAAATAAAACCGAAATAAATCCTTTCTGCCTTTAAGTTGACAGACCTAAGTTTGAGTCAGCGTCTTCTAAACTGGGAACCTGGATATGTTAAAATTCCCTAAACTTCTTTTTTTATCTATTTTTTTAAGTTTCAAAAACGGTATTGTACTTTAGAGGCCCGTTGGTTGTGATTAAATGAGCTATCATTCTGACAGGAAAATTAAGTTTTACAGACTATATTCACAAGTGACAAATGTATGTTTTAGCTAGTAAATTCATCCTGCCCCATTAAAGTATATTTGTTTCTCTATTTTCTATATTTAACGAGTCTTGCAGTATTGGCAAAAATACACTTTCTCTTTTTTTTTTTTTTTTTTATTAACTTGAGTATTTCTTATATACATTTTGAGTGTTATTCCCACACTTTCTCTTTAAAATATGCTGCTTTAGAACGCAGGTTGGTAGTGCTGCTTGGACAGATTAGATATCAAAATATGTGGATTCGATACCAGATAAAAAGTAAATTAGCAGAATATTTTTGTTTTGATAATGTCTCCTATATCTCAGTGTGGCCTTGAACTCAGATCCGTCTCCTAAATGCTGGGATTAAAGGCCTGAGCTACCGCACACAGCTCTTCCTCTCTTCTGATGAGAATGTAATAATATAATATCCAATGCCCTCTTCTGACCTCCGAGGGTGCTAGGCACACATGTGGCACACACATGCGTACATCAGACAAAGCATTTATACACATGAAATAAAATAAATCTAAAACTGTTTTTTTTTTGTTTTTTGTTTTGTTTTTTTTTTTTCTTTTTTCTTTTTTTCGGAGCTGGGGACCGAACCCAGGGCCTTCCGCTTCCTAGGCAAGCGCTCTACCACTGAGCTAAATCCCCAACCCCTAAAACTGTTTTTAAATCGATGTTCTCTAGAGTACCATTTTCTCCTCCATTCAACATGTCTGACACTTAACACCTCTTTTTTTTTAAAGATTTACTTTTTATTTATTTATTTTATGAGTATACCGCAGCTGTCTTCAGACACACCAGAAGAGGGCATCAGATCCCATTACAGATGGCTGTGAGCCACCATGTGGTTGCTGGGAATTGAACTCAAGGCCTTTGGAAGAGCAGTCAGTGCTCCTAACTGCTGAGCCATCTCTCCAGCCCTTAACACCTCTTTTTCTTTAAGATATATTTATTTTTCTTGATGTATAGGAGTGCTCTGATATCATGTATGTCCGTGCCAGAAAGGAGTGCTGGATCCTCTGGAACTGGAGTTACAGTTTTTAACTGTCACATGAGTCCTGGAATTGAACCTGGGTCCTCTGAAACAGCAGCTAATGCTCTTAAGCACAGAGCCATCTTTCTCAGGCCAGACTTCTTAATACAATGCTTAAAGCAAAATACAACCAATGGGCACACTTCTGTCTTCTTAGTGCTTACTCAGGGACCGCTTCTTTACAGACTGGATGCTCTCCAAGATCAAGAGTACTCACGCCAAGCATGCTCACTACCCTACCCACTTGAGGTCATTTGTCTTCAGACTGAAAATGAAATAGGAATTACAGCATTTGCTAATTTTAGCCTTAGTCCATTTATCTTTATTTTATGCCTAATTCTCATGAATTTTTATATGTGTGTATGAGATGGGGCATGAAGGAGTCAGGGTTTCACACTGGAGCCTCTGCTGGCCTGAAACTCAGTACGTAGCAGCTCAGCCCCCTGCCTCTCATTGGGGCTGGGATTCCAGGTGCCACCACAGTTGACTTTTGTCTAATTTCCTGGATAGACCTAAAGTAGAAATGGGTCCAACTCCCAGCACCCACATGGTGCCTCAGAAACATCTCTAACTCAGTTCTTCAAGGAGATCTGATGCTCTCTTCTGGCCTCTCCACACCCTGTACCTGGTACACAGATATTCATGCAGACAAACATCCATACACATAAGATAAAAATAAAAATCGTAAGTAGAAATGGCTATTCGTTACACACCATGTGAAGAAATGACAAGGAAAGAGATACAGAAATCAAAAATTAAGCAATCCTGACCATTTATTACAGCTCAGAGTCTCTATCAGTATGCATGGTAAGGATGATTTGGATATATATTTCATTCAGAACTGTGAGGAAGAATGAAGCTCCATTTCCCAATCTTGTATTCTTTTACCCCCTTGTCCCGTTATGGTTTGCATGTGCTCGGCCCAGGGAGTTGCACTATTGGAAGGCGTGGCCCTACTGGAGTAGGTGTGTCACTGTGGCATGGGCTATAAGACCCTCACCCTAGCTGCCTGGAAGTTACTCTTCCCCTAGCAGCCTTCAAGTGAAGATGTAGAACTCTCTGCTCCTGCCTGCCTGGATGCCGCCCTGCCTTGATGATAATGGACTGAACCTCTGAACCTATAAGCCAACCCCAATTAAATGTTGTCTTTTCTAAGGCTTGCCTTGGTCATGGTGTCTGAACACTGCAGTAAAACCCTAAAACATCCCCCATTATTTAAATCCAATCAGTTACTGAATCCTATTGCTCCCTCTGGCACACGCAAGTGACTTGCATTTCTACTTTCTGTTCTCATTGGCTCAAGACTACTCCGTACAACCTGTAACTATTCACAGTCCTTCCCGCAACAAATATTTAATCAGCACAGTGAACTACGACTTACAGTTTATTGTGCGTCTTATAAAGAACCAAACTAATACAAAGGTTCCCGGCTTAAATCACCATTCCCTTTCCTTGAAGCTTACTGTGTAGCCTAGGTTAGCCCTGAATTTCTAATCTTCTGCCCTCTTCCTGCTGGATTACAAGTGTGCACCATCTCATCTAATATGTTCCCAACATAATAAGCAATGTACAAGGAAACAGAAATGCTAATTATCTTAATTGGGTCAATACATATTGCATAGAAGTACCTAACTATCACAGTTTGACCTCACTGTACCCCATGCCTATGCTATACAACTGCTATTTCAGCTAAAAAAGGATTAGCCATTCACTGGAAGAGTACTTGCTTAGTATGAATACCATCCCCAGCAGCGGTAAAAAGGTTTTGTTTTGTTTTAATTTTAGGTTAAAAAATAAATAAAATTAAGATTTTAGACAGACATAGTAGAACACATCTTTAATTCCCAGCCTTCAGAAACAGAGGCAAGAAGATTTCCATGAGTTTGAGGCTAGTTTGGTCTATAGGTCTACCTACATAGAGTATTCTAGGACACCCAGGACTATGTAGAAAGACCTTGTGTGGTGGTTTGAATGGATTTGGACAACATAGATTCATGTGTCTGAATGCTGGGCCATAGGGAGTGACACTATTAGGCCTTGTTGGAGTAGGTGTGACCTTGCTAGAGGAAGTGTGTCACTGTAGGGCAAGCTTTGAGGTCTCCTATGCTCAAGCTACACCGTCTCCTTCTGCTGCCAAGGGTCAAGATGTAGAACTGTGAGCGCCTACTGCAGCACCATGTCTGCCTGCATGACGCCATGCTTCCCACCATGATGACAATGGACTAAGCCTCTGAACTGGAAGCCAGCCCCAATTAAATGTTTTCCTTTAAAGAGTTGCCTTGGTCATGGTGTCTCTTCACAGCAATAAAACCCTAAGCAAGACACAATGTCACCAAAATATAATAACAACAATAAAGATGTTATTTTTATAAACATGCATGGTGAGTGTATGGGGGTTGGGGGCTGCAGGCAGAGGCCAGAAGAGGCTTCAGATTTAGAGGTGGTTATGAGCCTCCCAATGTGAATTGCTCGGACCACTGAACCATCTTTTTGGTACCTTGTGTTACTCTTTTATTTAGTTAACCAGTATGTGTTAAAAGACCAAAAAAGACCTTGCAGCAATTGTAGCTAAGATTCCAGTTCTTTCCCCACTGCTGGGATATGCCCTTCACTCTACTTGGGTATCCTCACCTGCCTCCGGCCCTAGCTAGAACTATTTGCGTCCTGAAGGAGGCTACATGTCCCTGATTCTTCTCTACGCTTGTGATACCCATTCCTGCACCTCCCTCACAGACATCTGACTCCTTCACGGCTTAACTGGAATGGCATAATTTCCAAGACACCTATAATCCCTCCTGACAGAATGAATCCCTCCACTTAAGTTATTATTTACTTAAGCACGTGAACACCTTTTCATAAATATTCACCTCGGTTTTTTCCGTAGTTGTACAGTATTCCACTGTCTAAATGCCAAAGGTTTTACTTGAATATGACAGTTGTTCAAAACCATCAAATTTTAAAATAAAGGGTATTTTAAAATATTATGCTCAAAGACAAAAGAGATGGTTCAGAGGTTAAAAGAACTCAATGCTCCCGCAGAAGACCTGGATTCCATTTCTAGCACCCACATGGCAGCTCACAGCTGTGTATGACAGTTGAGGTTTGGTCTTTTCCTATGTATTATAATGCTAAATACTGGCCCCCAAGGCCTGGCTGCCCCCAGGGCTGAATCTTCACAAACACAAATGACATTATGTAATCTTGCCCCCCAAGTTATCCCTGATTGGTGAATAAAAACGCCTATAGCCAATCTCGGGGTAGAAGAGAGATAGGTGGGGGCAGGGGTTCCTGGGCTTGGAGTCTAAGAAGACCAGTGAGGAGAGGAAGGGACAGAGGAGAGACACCAGGGGTTAGGTGAGTCATGAAAACCTAGCTATGAGGACTGGCCAACTGGAGTTAAGAGCTGCCCAGATGGAACATGGCTAATTATAAAATGGAGTTATAGGTGGGAAAATAGATTCTAATAGTATAGAGGGTAGATATCTAGTGCTGATTAAGGGTTATTATAAAGATAAAAATTGTGTCTCTTTTATCTAGTAACTGAATAATCAAGGGGGGGAGGTAAAAGTCCCTGAACATCCTTACAAATAAAATAATAATCTTTTTAAAAAACAAAGAAATACTGATCACTTAAGACAATAATTAATTTGTCAAACAACTTTCTAAGAGAGAAACCAACCGATGACAATTCTTTAGTCTAAGGGAGACATTAAGTGCCTATCTGCTGAATGAACTGGTAGTTCCTTCAATTCTTAAAAACTAATTTTCCATACAGCTGTGTTTACTCACAGCATGTCTCGTTTATGCTGGAGGTGTAAAACAGCAGCGCCAATCTCTCCCTTCCTCCTCCTCCGTTTCCCTGCCTTTGTTATTTGCCTTCCTGCAGTTCCCTAGCCAGAGCTGTAATTAGTGCCCCACAGGGATCTATACTTTTCTAATAAAGAGCAGTCTACTGAACAATGACATGTGTGCACACACAGCCATGTGTGTTCCTAACAAATTAGGAATATTTTGCACATGTAAGCCTTCAAAGGATTTTAATAACTTAATGGGGGCCTTTACATAGCAGCTGCAACTGGCTTATAACACTGACTGGATTGATTCAGCCCTTTCTCTCACTGCACATGCATCTAATTGCAAAAAAGGAAAACAACTCATGTGAGACTGAGAAAATTAAAAATTCAGTCCCAAAGCAAACCTTAATAAGTAAACCACATTTGTCAAGGAAAATTTTCCTTCAATTAGTTCAAAAGCTCATGTTTGTTTCATAACTGTTTACCATAGTTTTTCTGTGAAGTCACTGTTTATGGGCAACTGAAAGTGCTCTCAGGGCTGGCAAGACAGCCTAATTCCTGGAACCCACAGGTGGAAGAAGAGAACTGACTGCCACCGAGGTGTTTTCTGACAATCTGAAGTACCACATGCTATGCTGGCACATGCGCTTGTGCACACTACACACACACACACACACACACACACACACACACACACACACAAAATATAAATAAGTAAATGTAAAAGAAGAAAGAGAAAAGTAGACATTTTTAAAATGTGCTTCAAAAGGTAGTTAAAGCAGCAGCAAGGCTGTGGATCTAGCTCAGAAGTGAAATGCTGAATTCAATTCCCAATACTGCCAAAAAGAAAAAAAAAAAATCAAAACACCCATGTGTGCACCTGACTGTGCATATATGTGCATGCACCAGAGCCTGTCTCATGGTCCCTTTACTGTCCGGTCTCTTCTGACTCTCGATCAACATGAAGCTTTTCCACAGCTTGCCTTTAGGAAAGGCCTAACCTATATTCGTTCAATAACCAGTGGACAGTTAATTAGAATAATCATCATCAGACTATAAAGAGAAAACATCCGACAACTTACTTACCAAACATCTAATTTATAGGAAGAAGCCAGAAGGGAAGACAAGACTTGCCCTTCACAAGAGAAAACTGAATCAAGGGTTGGGGATTTGGCTCAGTGGTAGAGCGCTTGCCTAGCAAGCGCAAGGCCCTGGGTTCGGTCCCCAGCTCCAAAAAAAAGAAAAGAAAAAGAAAAAGAAAAAAGAAAAAAAGAAAACTGAATCAAACTTCCTTCATTTGTATACAAATTCCCCTGTCACTTTCCTGTGCAAGTCTACTGGCAGTGTACCCTGAGTAGCACCAACACCCAATCTATTTCACACAAGTAAAGATTACTGATCCTTACAGATTTTTCAGTTTATAACAAAGGGTTCAAAAAGTCATGTGCTCAATACTGCTTGTAGCTTGAATATCAATTCCAAAATATATACAGGTGAACACCCACTATCCAAAATGTTCAGGGCTGTAAGTGTTCAGATATGAAAGGATGGGGGATACTTGCAAATAGATGGATGGATGGATGGATGGATGGACGGATGGATGGATGGATGGACAGACTGATGATAGACAGACATTACCTTGGAATGGGACCCAAGTCTGAACATAACTTTATATGCATAGCCGAAAGGTAATCCTACACAATATTTTTAGTGTGCCTATGCCACGTGTAGTTGGGGCAGATTTTTCCATGCGTCATCTTAAAATGTACCATTCAGTAGGTTTTAGATTTTGAGCCACTTCAGATTTTTATTTCTGGATTAGAGATGCTTAACCCACAAAACTATTTCTTAAATACATGTGGATGCTGCTGTGATTAACGAAATCAAAATAGACTTAGAAGGTTTACCAGTTCTATCATAGACTTTATTAATCAGCAATTTCTAAAATTATCACTATCACATGAAGATCCACTAAAACATTTTACTTTATAAAGCAGTCTATATAGTTAATGCTTATTAATTAAGGTTGGAAATCCCTTCATGATGCTGGGCCCCTTGAACTAGAGCAGGGTCTAATTCATCTTTCACTTGGTGACAAAAGTTGCTGAATGGAAGAGCTTTCTAAGCCATCTGAGTTTTTTCCTTTTTTCTTTTCTTTTTTCTTTTTTTTTTTTCCTTTTTCCTTTTTTTCGGAGCTGGGGACCAAACCCAGAGCCTTGCGCTTACTAGGCAAGCGCTCTACCACTGAGCTAAATCCCCAACCCTCTGTGTTTTTTATGTTGGCAAAAACTTTTTAAACTCTTAAAACTGGGAGGCACGAAGTGTAAGTGTGAGTATTAAAGGGGACTTGCCAGATGGCTCAGTGGGTAAAAGCACTTGCCATCAATTCTGACCGCCTGAGTTCGAGTCCTAACACCAACGGAGGTGGAGAGAACTCCCATAAACGACCTTCTGACATCAGCCCCTCACTCATTCACTCAAAGAATCAATAAGTGCAGTGAAAATATTTCTAGCTGAGTGTGGTGGGCACATTTTAACTCCAACACTCAAGAGTCAGAGACAGGAACCCTAGGAGTTCCAGGCCAGCCTGATCGACAGACAGTGAGTTCAGGCCAACAGGGGTACACAGTGAGACTTTGTCTCAGAAAGTTTAAGTAGTGTATTAATGGTTGTGCTGAAGTGAGAGCCTTTCCTCAGAAATTCTTAATCAGAACCTTAAAATTTGGGTTTTTGTCAGGTTTGTTGGGGTTTTTTTGAGACAGGGTTCTCGCTATGTTGCCCAATCTGGCCTAGTAACCAGGATTCTCTTGCCTCAGCCTAGAGTGCTGGGATTACAGACACTCACCACCATGTGGTAAGAACTTAAAACTTACCATACACACATCATGTAAAATCTGTAAGATTCTACTGTATATAGGACTGAACTGCCGTTCATACTCCAATTTTTCAGGTTAAAGAAGTTCAAATTCTCATGCAAGACAAAGAGTTTCTTTGCTTTGAGGAAAAGCAACCTCAGACTAAACTAATTTTAATTTTTCTTTGGGAATAATTAATGATCTTAAAGTAGCGATTGTGCTTCATGGCAAACAAGAACATTAATACTGGGTGTACAGGAGCCAAGAGTTCTTTGCTCTTCTGCATCTTTACTTTACCTCTTAAACCAGTGATAAACAGCACAATGTAAAAACAATGAATCCTCCCTCAGCGTGTGTCCCACCTCTTACAATGTCAAAAGTCTATGATATTTCCGAATGGAAAGGGAATGTGCTTTCCCTGGGGATTATGGAGGGGGAAACTATGGCAATAACAGTGATTCTCAACCTGAAATTTGTATCAGAATCATTATGGAACACATTAAAAAATATAGATGCCTGGGCCCTAGTCTAGTATCTTTAAGAATGTTTTTGTTAAAAGCTGATTCTGAAGCCCACACTTCAATTCTCCTACCTAACCAGTGCCACCAACATCACCTGGGAGCCTGTTAGAGACAAAAAAATGTCCTACTAGCCCCTCACAAACAGAATAACACTGGGGATGATGCTCAGAGACCTGTCCCACAGCCCCCTGAGGTACTTCGATGTATGTGAGTTGAGAATCTTGGCTTTCACCCTACAGGATCCACCTACTCATCACTATCTCCATAAAGATGAAAAGGAGACATTAAGTCACACACACACACACACACACACACACACACACACACACACACACACACACACACACACACACACCCCGCATGTTTTTCTCATTTTAAAAAGAACCTTTATCTTAATCATTAAATTAGTACTAACATGCTCTTCGGTAGAAACTGTATCCACTGAGCAAGTTCTTGGGTCTGGGCTCTTTTTTGAGTACATAGTATCCAGAGTAGACAAGAACTTTAAAAATCAGAATGTTAAGAATGTCTTCAGCCAAGAAGTAACTGTAACTGCTGGGATGAAAGAGAAAAGTATTTTCTTCATGACAGAACTATGGCTGGGCGAGGCAGCTCATATTTACAACAGTGAGCCTGAGTCAATGGGATTAGCAAGAATTCAAGCCTAGTCTAGGCTGTGGAGTAAGACCCTGTCACAAAATCAACAACAAAAGATTGAATTGTGCCTCAATTCAATCATCAACTTACAGGAAATGCGAAGAAAAAACCCTGAGCTGGGCAGGAGACGCCACTGAGCCACATCACCATGGCTTAGCCTCTCAACGAACAGAAGCAAAGGAAAAAGATCCAAATAAGGAGAATTTACAGATGAAGATAAACTTAAAAGGTTACGTCAACCACCTGCCACGAGGAGACCTTATTGGAGTTGTAATCCAAACATGCTACAAAAAATTCTGAGACAACTGGAAATTTGAAGCCCATTTGATGGTAAATAGTTATCTTTCTGTAAAGATGGTAATGATACAATAGGATTTACAATAGGATTTGTTGTTTGTTTGCTTTGTTTCCAGCCAGGGTCTGGTAGCCCAGGCTGGTATGTTCCTAAGAAGCCAAGAATGATCTTGAACTTCTGATCTTCCTGCCGCACTCAGTTTTTATGTGGTGTTGAGAATCAAACCCAGAGCTGTATGCATACTAGGAAAACACCTTACCATACAAGCTACATCTTCATCTCTGTGTGCTTACTTTCAGAGTAATTATCAGACTGGATACAGTGCTGCACATCTTTAATGCCAGCCCTTGAGAGGCAGAGCCAGGCTGATTTCTGTGAATTCCAGGCCAGCCCCGGCTACATAAGACCTTCTTGTCTCACCAAAAAAGGAAGAAGGAAGAAAGGAAGGAAGGAAGGAAGGAAGGAAGGAAGGAAGGAAGGAAGGAAGGAAGGAAGGAAATTACCTTTAGAGAACTAGCAAATTACTCACAGCTAAATTTGTATGATAACTAAGATTTGCTTCCAAAATAGACAAGAAAAGCAGCTAGTTAGAAAAGTGTGACTAGCCATGAGCTGGTGATAGGAACGCGTGGCTGATTATAGGGTACCGGCAACTACTCTTTATACGTGTTTAAAACTTTACAAGTTTTAAAATACAAGGAGTTAAAGGGGACCAACAAGTCTGTGATGATGGCATTCATCTCAGGTGTCTCAGGAAATACTGAGTCAGGAAAGGTCTAAAATAAAACTATTTAGGACGCCTAAAGTTTAAAAATACAAGTCTAAGTCAAAGGAGATGACTATAGTACACGCTTGCGAGCCGTTCAGTTTTCTTGTCTTTTGATTCTCTAGGAAAACTCATCATGATGAGTGTTCCACCGTCCTAGTATCTAGGCTCGTACAGATAATTATGTTGATGACCTCAGCTGTCCAGTTCACTAAATGACCGTGCATTCTATACACAGGCTCAGTCTTCCCTCCAGCTACTCCCACCAATTCCTAAATGAGAGGACAAGGGAAGCACAGCTGAGGGCCTGAGTGAACTTGCAGAGCTCCTTTATCTCCACCTCACTTCACATAGAATTTCCTTTGTTTGTTTGCTTGTGTTTCCAGACAGGGTTTCTCGGTGAAGCCCTGGCTGGGCTGGAACTCACTCTGTAGACCAGGCTGGCCTCGGACTCTCAAGAAATCCACCTGCTTCTGCCTCCTCAGTGTTGGGATTAAACTATCTGGGCCACACAAAAATTTTACAGAGCGGGAAAAAACTTCTGTAGCAACCGTCTTTACTAGGAAATACCTTTCTTCCACATGTACTTAATGGACATAATTCCTAACCTGACACCATCACTGTGGGTACAGCACGTACATTTAGAAAAAGGTGGCCCAGTAGTAGAATGCATGTTTAACATGGAAAGAGACCCCTCTGCCATGCCCAGGACCCCACCTCCCTGCAAATACTCTACTGAAGAAACACACCAAGATAGCAGCACTGGCTATCTTCTGTGGAAAGATATTCCTTTCTCTCTTCCTGTATTTTTCAGAGTTATTACAATGATCATGAATTATTTTGGTAAATGGAAAAAAGGTACTACTCAAGAGAACTGAATTTTTAACAGTATTTATCCCATTTTATTACACATGTGGAGGTCAGAGGACGACTAGGCTGAATAGAGGATTTAGTTCTTTCACACCCTTAACTCCTGTCTCCTTTTTTTTTTTTTTTTTTCCGGAGCTAGGGACCGAACCCAGAGCCTTGCACTTGCTAGGCAAGCACCTTACCACTGAGCTAAATCCCCAACCCCAACTCCTGTCTCCTAATGTGAACTGGGAGTCCTTTTTCTACTCCCCTCATCAGAAAGGAGGCAAGGAACCACTGCAGAAGTAGGCTGCACTACTTCTCCAGCTCTTTCCTGGGAGACTGTTTTCCAGTCACATCCATAGCATGTTTTTTCTTGAATGACCTCCTCCTGACCATGCCTCATCACATTAATGGCCGTCCACTCTGCAAGCCTCCTCATTAGCTTCCGCTGTGACTGTGCTCTCCAGTCTGACGCTTCAATCCCCCAGCGTGCATCAAACCACGTCACCGTGGGAGAGCTCTCCTGCTCAATCTCGGTGTCTATATCTAAGCACTGAGACACCAAATAAGTTAAATTTCATATCGGTCGGCCTCATGTTCTGTCCAGTATCAGGTTCAAGCACATTATAATTCACTTAACTTGGTTCCCCAATAATTAAAACCAATAAACCAAGCACACTGGAGTTATTTCTTCACTTAGACTTCTGCAATAATTGTGCAGAAAACGTGAGGTGCCTATCCAAGATGTGGCTCCCTTTTTCCTAACAAAATTCTCATATAATTAAGGGCAGAGCCTTACCAACTAAAAGCCTGTCCTTAATGAGAGGCAGTCTGTAGGATATGAATGAAAGTCACTGCCCTTTGCCTTCTGCCCCATCCCCTAAGGTCTTCTTGCCTGGAGCACATATGGCTGTCTGGATATGAGCATCCATCTTGGGACCTTCAGAAGCAAAGCCATATGTTAAGGTTTATAAAGTATAAATTTAGAAGACTGGAGCCTTCTCCATGGTTTCAAGAAAGCTTTCTGCTCATCTACTCACATAGATTTTGCTCTCTAAAATATATATGACCCAAATATTCTCAATAAAAAGCGCCCCTGTTTCTCTTTTTAATGCCAAAACACACTTACAACAAAACAAACATGGATCTTACCTCGTTTAGCCACATGCTACTCTCATGGTTCCTTGGATGCATAACCTCTTTAAGTCAGCTGCTTTATTAAACTGCTAATGGTAGTGTTCTGGCTACCAAATACAGTACTAATACATAGTACCGGGTTTTGGTTTTGTTTTGTTTTTTTTACACAGCTTATTTATGTATATGAGTGCTCTATGTTGCCTGTGTGACAAAAGGCAATATCAGATCCCATTACAAATGGTTGTGGTGGCTGGGAATTGAACTCAGGACCTCTGGAAGAAAAGCCAGTGCTCTTAACCGCTGAGCCATCTCTCCAGTTCCCATAGTACCGCTCTTAAGATGATCTAGTAAGACTGAGAATACACTCTGACACAACTAGACTACGTATGACCTTAGAGAAACTTGAAATCCAACATATACTTACACAGACAAGCACATATATGCAAGCATGTCTAAAAGATGACATTATATAGACGCAGAAAGTCATATACAGGGGACTGGAGAGAGAGCTCAGCAGTTAAGAGCTTTGGCTGCTCTTCCAGAGGGGCCAGGTTTGATTTCTCAGCACCTATACTGGGCCAATCATAACTGCCTATAGCTCGTTTCTGGGGATCTGATTGTCACTTCTAGCCTCTGAGGGCATCTACAGGCACACGGTATGCAGACATAACTCAGGAATAACACATATATACATAAAATGGATAAATATTTTTAAAGATAAACTAGACAGCATTTTTACATTTATTTATGTACATGCACACACATGTACATGTGTGAGCACCATAGTACTCATATGGAGGTCCAAGAACACCTTGTTAGTGCTGGTTCTCCCAGAGATTGAACTTAGGTCCTCAGGCTTAATGGCAAGCACCATTAGTTGCTGATCCATCTCGCTGGCTCCTGGGTGACATGTTTTTAAGGTTCTATTATAATATATGTCCATATGTAATAATACATAGTACTTCTTTTGTTGGAGTCAAACTATTGCCCATGATGGCCTTAAAATCTTTGGCTCCGGGCTGGAGAGATGGCTCAGCGGTTAAGAGCACCTGACTGCTCTTCCAGAGGTCCTGAGTTCAATTCCCAGCAACCACATGGTGGCTCACAACCATCTGTAAAGAGATCCGATGCCCTCTTCTGGTGTATCTGAAGACAGCTACAGTGTACTTATATATAATAAATGAATAAATAAATCTTTAAAAAAAAAAAAAAATCTTTGGCTCCACAGATCTTCCTGCCTCAGGAAAAAAACATGTAAAATATATAGTGCTTTTATATATTTTTTTAAAAGGTTTATTTATTATGCATACAGCGTTCTGCCTGCCTGTATCCCTGCAGGTCAGAAGAGGGCACCAGATCTCATGATAGATGGTTATGAACCACCATGTTGTTGCTGGGAATTGAACTCAGGACCTCTAGAAGAGCAGACAGTGCTCTTAACCACTGAGCCGTCTCTCCAGGCCCCTTGAGCAGTTATTTCTAATGGGAAAACACCAGACTAGTTACAAGAGGGACTCCAGCAGTGGTGAGTACGGAGGAAACTCCCCAGTGCTTACGTTGAATGTGGGCTTAGGAGGGTCTCTTCCATTACTGTACTTCCTCAATTGTACCTTATGTTCCGTATATTCTTTGTTTAAAACAAGCTTAGATACACAGCCAGGCTGGTCTTGAACTCCAGTCCTCATGCAGCAGCCTCTTGAGCACTGTGATTACATGCATGCACCTACGCTCTGCCCTGTTCCTTTTCGGTGTCCTACTGTCACGTAATAAAGATATAAAAAACAGAGTAAAGGGTATCGTCACTTAAACCCTAAGAAGTGGCCCCATTCCTGCTCCCATCGTTTGCAGCTTCAGAGGCTCAACGGTCTGTCTCTCCCCACCTAGCAGCAGACAGTACTCTCCTCGGCAGCTTTCCAAGAGGAGTGATTCTTCCTGTTTTCTCATGATGCATTAATTTTCTTGGAGAAGCCACCCACATAATTTGAGATATAGTAAATGGACCTTCTATTAAAGTATGAATAGTACATGTGCCATGAGGAACCTGGAACTATCTAAAAAAAAAAAAAGCATGAAAAATACATTCCCATTTGTAAATCATAAACAACGCTTACATTTGTAGCCTACCAAAACGCATTCTACTCAGTGAACTAACAAACTGAAACAAATTAGCTACTTAGCAAAAAATTAGCAGGAAATATCCTACATTAACCGTTAAGATGCCCAACCTATTCTGTGTGTATCTACAGTAACTGTTATTTTTAATGGCATTCAAATGCTGGAAGAATTCCCCAGTTGCATCTACCAAGAAGAAAGCCATTCATCCTTAAGGGACTAAGGAGGCCTACTTAAGATTCATAATTAAGCAAAGCATCTCAAGTTACACTGACCCATTAATGTGGCTTCCCCTCTGCATTCCCGCAGCTGCTCCATTCCCACTCCTGAATAATGAGCTCTCTCCCTTGTCCGTTCATGCAGCCCCACCTCACTCTGCACACTCACTCGCTCGCTCTACAGGGCCTTTTAGCTGTGATGGAGCTGTCGTCCCGTCCCTTCTCGCCTTCCACGGAGTTTCATTCCACATGAAAAATATAAATACCTGAGGTGTTTGCTAGCACCCCGTCCCCTTGTAAATGTGTTCAGTAAAGTCACTCATGCTGTTTGAAGCCAACGAGCCTTAGGACGAACAGTCCCGTGAGATTTAAATGAGTCGCCTACATTCACACTTTATTTTTATTGATGAAAGTTACATAGTGAGAAGCAGAAGCCAGACACAAAATGCACTCGCTACAGAAATAAAAACTCAGCTTCAATGAATTATTATTCAAACTGCAACTATTTAAATACTACAGAAATATCTGTATCTATTAGTTAGGTACAACAGTCACTTATTAAAGAAATAAAATTTTACAAGTAAACAAAAAACCCTAATCTGTGTGATAACATTTTTATTCTCAGAGTCATTCACAGTATCTACTTAAAGATATGAAGAAGTCTCCTTCAACGGTGAACTATCTGGCGTACGGTATCAATTCTCCTGTTGCAGCTGGGACACTGACCCACAAACACAACAATGGCCCAGGGAAGTGCTCATCAGTACTACTCCACTAGTTCTAGAAAGTCTTGACTAATTAGGTGCCAATCTAATCCTGGATTTTTGTAGTTCTAAAAAGAAACTTAATTTTCTAGTTTTGTTGCTAAATCTAGGTAAGGAGCCTACAAAACAAACTGGAAAATAGTAAGCTATCAGCATATATTACATTCTAATATTTATACTGGCTGGTTTTGTGTGTCAACCCGACACAAGCTGGAGTCATCACAGAGGAAGGAGCCTCCCTTGAGGAAATGCCTCTGTGAGATCCAGCTGTAAGGCATTTTCTCAATTAGTGATCAAGGGTGGAAGGGCCATTGTGGGTGGTGCCATCCCTGAGCTGGTGGTCCTGGGTTCTATATAAGAAAGCAAGCTGAGCAAGCCAGAGGAAGCAAGCCAGTAAAGTTACATCCCTCTGTGGCCTCTGCATCAGCTCCTCCCTCCAAGTTCCTGCCCTGTGTGAGTTCCTGTCCTGACTTCCTTTGGTGATGAACAGCAATGTGGAAGTGTAAGCTGAGTAAATCCTCTCCTCCCCAACCTGCTTCTTGGTCATGATGTTTATGTAGGAAGAGAAACCCTGACTAAGACATTATTCAACATATAGACTGTTTTCTAAGTTAAAGAAAGGCAAAATATTAAATACCTAAAACTAATATATTTCACTGACCCTCAAAACCTTTCTTCATTAGAGTTCCTTACTTCAATTCTTTTCTTTCTAAGATTTATTTATTTATTTTATATAAGTACACTGTAGCTGTCTTCAGACACACCAGAAGAGGACATCAGATCCCATTACAGATGGTTGTGAGCCACCATGTGGTTGTTGGGAACTGAACTCAGGACTTCTGGAAGAGCAGTTGGTGCTCTTAACCACTGAGCCATCTCGCCAGACCACTTCAATTCAACTAATTTTTCATCTGTCCTTATGCACACTGTGTTTGGATCCAGCTCCTTTAAAAACCACCAACTTGCTGGAAGGTGGCAACCCATGCCTTTAATCCCACAATTGGGGAGGTAGAAGCAGGTGAATCTTTGTGAATTTGAGGCCAGCCTGGTCTACAGAGCTAGTTCCAGGACAGTCAAGGCTACACAGAGAAACCTGGTCTTGAAAAACCAAAACAGAGAAATTGAGGGACTGGAGAGATGGTTCAGTGGTTAAGAATACCTGTTGTTCTTGTAGCAATCCAGGTTCAATTCCTAGCACACATGTAGTGACCCACTATCTGCTCACAACTCCAGTTCCAAAGGTTCTGACCCCTTCTTCTGGTTTTCCTGAACACCAGGCATACATCTTGCGCCCATACACGCATGCAGACTGCTATAGTTTGAAAGAGAATAGTCCCCATAGGTCCTAGGGCCCCAGAGAGTGGAACTGTTTGAGAAGGATTCAGAAGTGTGGCCTTGTTGGAGGAGATGTGCCTCTGGGGGTGAGCTTTAAGGTTTCAAAAGCTCTTGCCAGGCCCAATCTCATTCTCTCTCTGCCGCTGTTCCAGCACCATGCTTGCCTCTGCCCAGCACCCAGCTCCTGACCGTGATGATCATGGTCTAACCCTCTGAAACTGTCCGAAAGTCCCCAATTGAATGCTTTCTTTTATAAGCTGTCCTTGTTGATCGTGATTTGCCACAGCAATGAAACAGTAACTAAGACATAGGCAAAACACCTACACATAAAAATCCTAAACTGCAAATATTGACTAGTAACTGTCATAAATAAAAGGTAACTGAACTCCTTTATGTGATAGGGAAATCCTTAAAGAGATATACACACCATTTTAATCAATACGGTAAAAACACAAGGCAGGTGGAAACAAGTAAATGAAGAACAAGTAAATGAAGAATTCAAGGTCACCTGAATAACATGATAGCCTGTCTCAAAAAGAAGGAAATATATACATGTGTATACACATATATATATACATGTATATACACATATATATACATGTGTATGTATGAATATATGACCAAAGGGGGGGGGAGTTAGGCCCTAGATTCTCTTCAGAAACGCACAGCACCTAAAATATTGTCTGCATATGTGTTTTCACCAGACAACTAAGAGGGCTTTCACTGGCTTAAGGACAATACAACACAATCAGAGCCAATTTAGCTCACAGCATTACTAGTTAGAATCATTTTAAATAGCAACCTATCACATGGAAATTTGAAGATCTAAAAACAGAAAGCCAGGTGTGGTGATGCACACCTTTAATCTCAACACTTGGGAGGCAGGAACAGGTAGATCTCTGTGAGTTCAAGGCCATCCTGGTCTGGTGTACAGAGTAAGTTCTGAGATAGACAGGGGCTACAACAGAGAAACCCTGTCTCAAAACACCAAAGGGAGACGGAGGGGAAGGAGGAGAGGGAGAGGGAAAGAGAGATTTTAAAAATAGAATTATATTCTCATTTTTAAAGTTAGTTTTTAAGTTCTTAATCCTCGAAATAAAGGAACAGTTCCAATGTAACATCTTAACTTGTTTCCTCCACTGATCGGAGTTGAAACTTACACTCTTAAGTACGGAAGGAATGATTTTCTGCTGGCCAACTACCTTGATACTCCGATGAACTTTAAAGAAATGTGCGGTGAAACGAACATAGGAAAGGTTGAGAGAATGAAATCCATGAAGCTATGTGTCTGTCCCCTAATGTGATGTTGTAATAAAAAGAGATATACATTTGCCCTGTGTTTCCGCTCCTAAAATTCTTGAAGTCACCACCAGTAAGTGCCTTTTCTATGCCTCAGAAATAACTGATGGCCAGGCCTCCTGGAACAGCCTGGGATGGGGGCTGCTTTTCAGTCTCATTCCTCAGCCTCCTGGGAGAGGAAAAGGCCTGAAGACTGGGTTAATTGCCAGTGACCAATGGTATAATTAATCACAGCTATGTAATGAAGCTGCCCATCTAGCGCTGGAGTCACAAGGCGCCCGACATGAAGATACAGCTGTAGGGGACGCTCCTGCCTCAGGTCAGCCACTGAAACGGATCCCCTTGCCTGTGCCACACAGGAGAAATGAGCTGTCTCACAACGCTGTTTCCCAGTTGACTACAGATCACGAAAAAGTCTCAAGTGACTAAGTTGGACTTGATTAATTATGATAACTGACGTGGACTTGTGGCACAAAGAAAAGAAACTTTAAGATCTTCACAAAGTTCCCACATACAAAGCCTGAACGTACAGGAGAAGCAGTAAACAGGCCGACCTAAAGCACAGGAGACAGGGACCAGCAGCAGTTGGGTAAATCGTAACTCCTACCTTACCCGTAAGAAAGGACCTTAAATGCAGGTAGACTTGGCAGGATATGTAGCCCGGTGGTAAGGTGATATTTGAGTCTCTGAATTCAATTCCTGGCCTTGGGGAGGCCAAGGGGGAAGCAGGTGTTCCCATCAAAGAAGTGAAAAGCCACAGAACATAGAATTTTATCAGATATCTGAAAAAGAACTATTGTACAGAATATTTAAAAACTCCTGGTTATATTAGAGTAGCACAGGCCTATAGCTGAGCAAGCGGAAGGCTAAGACAGGAGCAGCAAGGGAGGAGAGACCGGGCACAGAATAAGGGTGTGTGTAAGGGGAGGAGAAGATGGTCTGTTTCTCCATCAGAAAGCAGATGTGTATCACAGGCCAAGGAAAGGATATATCCCAAACATGACCACCTCCTGAAGGGAGGTCCTGTAATCTTCTAAGTCACATTACCCAGAGGGCACTAGTCACATTACCCAGAGGGCACTAGTAACTGCACATGCTCCTCTGTTGAATCTCTAAAGTCTAAGGCTGTAAGATGGGAACAGAATGTTCCAGGCTGGTCTCAGCTGTGCTCTGCGTGAGCATTAAGAGAAGGTTTTCCTCTGGGACAGAAAATGAAAGAGAAAGCCACACTCCCTGAGGTCAGCAAGGAAATCCCTAGAGGAAGGAGGGTCTTTAGGAACAAAAGTCCTTACTATGATCTCCAGTTACTCTGTCCCACATACAAAACCTCTTTCTAAAGCAAGTCTGGATGACTCGTTTTATTTAGTATTGATAGGAATTTTTTTTTTCCCTAGCAAAACGTAACATTACTGAAAACCCAGGTCTGGCTCTAACATCGCACTGCCCTCAAATACTGGTGGGCACAGCGCATGCACCTTTAATCACAGCAGTCTGGAGGCAGAGGCTGGTGGACCTCGGGTCAATTGTGAGTTCCAGGACAGCCAGAGATGCAGAGAGATCTTGTCTCAAAAAAACAAGACGACGATTGTATCCTCAAAGACGACTAAAAGGGAAGAGGCAGCCTGAGAAGATAGAGGAGAAGAAAGAAGGAGGGGAAAGGGGGATTTTCAACAAAGCAATACAAATTCTATGTGGACTAGAGAGATGGATCAGTGAACAAAGTGCTTGCCGCACAAGCATGAGGACGTGAGTTCAGATCCCTAGAACACATCTCAAAGGCAAACAAGGCAGGTGTGACAGACACCTGTAATTTAAGCACTCAGGTGGCAGGCACAAGGAACCTCCATGCTGGCTGAGTAGCTGGAACTGGCTGGCTCTGGGCTCATCAAGAGACTCTGCCTCAACAAATGAAGTAGAGTGTGATCAAAAAAGACACGCAAAGTCAACTTTGGGCCTCCACACACATGTGCACAGACACACACACACACACACACACACACACACTCATGAACACATATACACAAACCACACATACATGCAAAAACTTCTTTGTGGACTGATAGCAGAGAAAAAATTTTGCCTGGGTGTGGTGGCTGGCACAAGCCTTTGATCCCAGCACTGGGGAGTCAGAGGCAGAAAGATCTCTGTGAGTTTGAGGCCAGCCTGGTCTACAGAGCATTCCTGTGTTAGTCCCTATCTTAGGAACGAAGAACCAAAGTACAATGTTACCAGAATAGGTGTCCTAAAGAGCCAAAATGTTCCACATTCCCTTGTTGAAAGTTCCTCCAAATAGAAAGAGAAGCCAGGATCAGGGTAGCTCAAACATTATTGAGGGCTCAGGGGCAGAGAGCCGCATCCTGCTCTGTGAGAGCCTAAGTTTCATACTCAGCACTATGAAGAAAAACATTTGTCAGTTCTCTGTTTCAAAGACAAACAGGAACATAATACTTCCCCCAAATGGGTACAAGGCATAAATATATGTACACCCATCATTTGGGTTAAGTGCATTTTTAAAATATATACCTTACAAAAGTGAGGTAGCATATCTTTCTGAAAAGATTCAAGACTCTTCAGATTTCAGGTGGCTTGTCTAGAAGGCGCCTTGAAAATCACCCACCCAGAGCAAACCTCTTCCTGTTTTTCAAGTGTGTGTTTACTTTCACATCTGCTTCAAAAGATAAAAGCAACAATGGGGACACCAACCACATAACCGTGCCCTACCAACCCGGAAATGAAATATAAACCCAGACTTGCTGTGAAATGGGGTCTTCAGAGCACTCACACACAGGCTAACACTCATGACAGCTTTAAAAATGTACAGTATGGGTCTGAATCAAACCCAAAGACCAACACTGGACAAAACTGGTTTTCCATATCACTGCATTACATATTTACAAACAACAATTATACAGACACAAAGATATCCAATTTCAATAGTAAAAGGGTACAGGTAAGGTATAAAAATACGAAGGCTCAGTGGGTAGACATGCTACACAAGCCTAGCAGCCTGAGTTCAGTTCCCAGAACCACATAAAGAAGAGAACTGATGCCAGTCTGCCTCTGGCCTCCACACATGCAAACATCAGACACATGTGCACACACGCACACACACACACACACACACACACACACACACACACACACAACTACAATAATAAAAATTAATATTTAGCCGGAGCCAGGCTGTGGTGGTGCATGCCTTTAATCCCAGCAGTGGGGAGGCAGAAGCAGGTGGATCTCTGTTAGCTGGAGGCCAACCTGGTCTCCAGAGTGAGTTCCAGGACAGCCAGGGCTACATAGACAAAACCTACAAAGCAAGTCCAGATCAGCCAGGGACAAGGCTCTGTTATGCAGAGAAACCCTGTCTCAAAAAACAAAAAAACAAAAACAAAAACAAAAACAAACCAACAAACTATATACATACATATATATAAATATATATATAAATTATATATACATATTTATATATATATTATATGTATATATATATATATGAGTGACTGAAAACAGCTACAATCCCAACATTTCAGAGATGCAGGCAAGAGAGTCACCCTCAACGATATAGCAAGTTTCAAGGCTAGCCTGGGGGTACATGAGACTCTTCCAGGAAGGAAGGAAGGAAGGAAGGGAGGAAGGGAGGGAGGGAGGGAGGGAGGGAGGGAGGGAGGGAGGGAGGGAGGGAGGACGGAACTGAGGGGGGTGAGGGGAAGGAGAGCCAGTCACTAATAAAAACAGATTATTCTCTTCATATTCACAGATTGTATCAAAGGGGAAAGAGAAGTAACTTTTATTTACTATCTCTGTATTAGGCACATACTATGCATGTATTACCTAAAATATGATTATCCTCATTTTACACAGCAAAGTACAACTATAGAAAAGTACTTTCACGAGACAACAATTATTAAGAGCCCATCAGCTTTGACAGGAGGTTTACATCCAAAGCTCCCATCTCCGATTTGCTCATGGGCGTGCTGAGCAAGCAAAAGGGACTCAGTAAGGGCTTCACTCCTGACACCAATTCCCAGTTGTGTAACTCTGGGCACGTTACTTAACTTTTAACTTGTTAGCCACACTGTGAAGTGAGACTAACAACACTCCAGTAACCTGTGGTGAGGCTTAGCTATGAAAATCATCATGATGGCCAGGCATCTGGTGTCTAAGTATTTCACAGACAAGGATGTGGCTCACAGTAGGGTGCTAGCCTAGCATGCGCCAACACCTCAGGGAAAAAAAAAGTAAATACTCACATTTAACTTCCTATATTTAACTCATTTAATCATCATAACATATAGAACACCCCTACATTATAGAATGAATAAAATGTTACAGATGTATATTAACTTGCCCATGGCCACTACTTAAGAGTGGCACAAGTGGAATTTAAGAAAAAAAAAAGCATTCCACCCCAAAGCTGATATCTACAAAGCACAAAGCACAGTCTGAACATTGTAAACAATCAATAAGCAGTGACATTATTTATTTGCCTGGCACACTAAGCAGGCCCCAGCAAACACAGGTGGGGATATGCTGAATGCAGGGAAGAGCTAGGATGTTACCATGGTACCACAGGTTAACTCTGCTTTTTCCCTAAGTCTGTACCTCTCCACACCAAGGTCACTCATACACTTCTGTGTATGTACCCGAGGTGTAACTAACACCAGAACACTAAACTCCTTTCCGCCAGGATCATCTCCTCCTCATTCTTTTATGATCACATATATTCACAGACTCTGTTCACCACAGATCATATGCAGTAAATGAATGAGTATACCCTTCCTCCTCTCACAATCCTTCAAGGAACCCCAGTCTCTTGCCACATTTTGAGAACATTTAGGCTCACATGTTAGGAATCCCAGTGGCTGTGTTCCACTCCAAATAAAATATAATCCTGTAAGCCTAATTTTAGGAACAAATCAGGGGGGAGAAATCAGATTTAGCTCAAATGGGAAAACCCTGAGCATTAGACCAGCAACCAGAGCTCATTATCTTTCTTTTCTTTCCTAATTTAAATCTTCAGACTCAGCTTCAAGAGCTAACAACATATGTAACCCCCAAGGATCCATGGATGGCTAAAGCCAATGGGAAAAGGTAATTGGAAACAGGATATTCACAAAGCCAAAGTCTCTCCACAAATACTTGAAACATAAACCACTACACAGAAATCCGCCGGTTACTACTTTAACCAGGTGACCAAAATTAGCAGCATTAATTGTGGGACAGCCTGACAATATGAACTTCCCAATGTGCTTCAAAACGAGGAACACAACATCACGCAGAAGTCTTGCCAAAATGTTTAACCTATGTCTAATCAAACCTACAGAGATAAATTTCCAGTTTATAGGAAACAAAACAAAGGGAAGAACAAATTAAACAAAACCTCAAGGGAACAATCAAGTACATTCAGAATAGAACATTCTGCAAACAGCTGGCACCAAGACTTATCAAAGTACACAGGTAACTAGATTACAGGAAATGTGACCAGATTATTTACATTTAAAAGTCTAACGACCGGGCTGGAGAGACGGCTCAGTGGTTAAGAGCACTGACTGCTCTTCCAGAGGTCCTGAGTTCAAGTCCCAGCAACCACATGGTGGCTCACAACCATCTGCAACACAATCTGATGCCCTCTTCTGGTGTGTCTGAAGAGAGTGACGGGGTGCTCACTTATATAACATAAATAAAATCTTAAAAAAAAAAAAAGTCTAACGACCACTGCTGAGATGGCTCAGGGAAAAAGACATTTGCACGCAAGTCTAGCAACATGAGTTCAATCCCTGGAAACTACACAAAGGTGGAAAAAAGGAAAGAACTGACTGATTCCACAAAGATGTCTTGGACCCCTATACATACATGCAAACACACACACACACACACACACACACACACACACACACACACGCCATACATAAGCACATCGCTAATAAAAAAATAAATTTAGTTGGGGAATCTGAATGTGGGTTGAGTATTGACTGGTATTATGGAATACTGCTACTGTCTTAGGTATATAGACATGTGTTATCTTTATGTAGAATAATAGTTTATTCTTCAGAAACGTATACCAATATGTTTTGGAAGTATAAAGTGGCATAACTTCTCCAACTTTCTTCTAAGATATACAGGACGGACAGACGGACGGAAGGAAGGAAGGAAGGAAGGAAGGAAGGAAGGAAGGAAGGAAATATGAATCTAGAAACAGAATTATAGCACAAACCTAAATCTTAATTATCCTGACACCCACATCATCATATGCACCCGGTTATAGGTCTATACATCAAACCTTATCTAGGGGGGTTGGAGGGGAGGGTAGTACTAATCCTGTGGTTTCTAGAAGCTGACAGCCTTATTGTGAGTACCAGTATCATATACATGATATATCTGGTAAAGAACAAGCAATGCTACAAGAGTTCAAGAGAGCACCAATAAACCTTCAAAGAAAAACTATCTCTGGAATCATGTCCTTGCCCTAAGTATGTCTTCTTTAAATTTGTCTACTTGGTAACAGCGGACCTTTTCCGCCCTATGAAATGATCGGAGACTATGGAAACATAAAATGCATGTTTTGCCGGTAAGGAACACAGGGTATGGTTTTAAAAATAAAATACTGCTTCCATTTCCACTGAAAAAGCTACTAATAGACTATGTGGATGTTCTCGCCTCCCAGAGCAATTGTGTTATTTTGAGTGTTGAGGATGCCAAGAAAGCTGGAAGGTTTAAAAATAACCTAACAAAGAGCTCATTCCAATACCAGATGGAAAGAAACTACTCTAAAGACACGTGAGTGGGAGGACATATATACAATATCATATGACACCTTGCAAAAAAAAGATTCATGTAATTACGTAATACTACTAGGATTGGCAGGACCCTGCAGGTAGGAAGCTAACAACAGTGTCAATTCTCTGAATCACTTTTTTTTTTAAAGAGAGAATGGGCAAGAAATAGCAAGTGGGTGGCAGAAAGAAAGCGAAAAGGGAAGGAGAAAGCTTTCACTGTAAGGCTGTATTCAAGTGTCCCTCTTACACTCTGAAATGGTTGCCAGGTAGAATTTGAGGGTTTAAATCCCTGGAGCCCTTGACAGTCTGCCTGTGTCCATATGGCCAAAAACAGGGGGTGGGAGGGGGGGTACAGACAGCACATACATACCTAGTGCTCTAGCTCTTCACATGAATGCATGTAGCACTTCAAACTGGCAAACTAAAACCCACAGAAAAACTCTGAAAGCGCACACACACATAACTTACTTGGCACATATGTTAAAATAGCATTTCTTTATAAAAGGATATACTCAAACACACCCCTATGATTTCATTGTGAGTACCGGTTTCTTTTTTTTTTTTTTTTTTTTCCCGGAGCTGGGGATCGAACCCAGGACCTTGCGCTTGTTAGGCAAGCGCTCTACCACTGAGCTAAATTCCCATAAGTACCGGTTTCATATGGCATTTCTGGTAATAAAGCAAATTCTGCAAAACTGGGGAGAAGGCTTCCTGGGTACAGCCCTCACCACAGGCATGGGGACCTGAGTTTGGGTCCCCCACGCCCACACAAATGAGTGGCCATAGGAGAGTTAACAAGTATGAGGCAGTCACTTGTTATTTTCTATTTTATCAACATAAACACATGGTCATAGTTCTCACCCATTTCATCAGCCAATCCTCCCCCCCTCTCCTTCCAAATCCCTCAGGCAAGGCTCCTGTAGCCATGCCTAAGCTCCATGTCACATGACTAAAAACAATTCTTATCTTCCTAAACTGATCACACTGGGGATCAAGAACGACTGGAAAGTGGCTACACTAACAGGAAGTGGTTCAAAGAATCCGCGGACGTGGAAGATACTGGATAAGAACTCAGTAAACAGGGCTGGAGAGATGGCTCAGCGGTTAAGAGCACTGATTGTTCTTCCAGCGGTCCTGAGTTCAATTCCCAGCAACCACATGGTGGCTCACAACCATCTGTAATATACATTAGCTAAATAAAAAATTAAAAAAAAAAAAAAGAAAAAAGAACTCAGTAAACAATGTCTAGTCCGCATGGATTTACCTTGGAGCTAGTGAGGAGACACCTGAAAACACAGAAGTGGTTTTCATAAATGAGAGACTAGAATGAAAAATAGAAGGATGAGGGCTGGAGAGGTGGCTCAGGAAAGACACGCACTGGCTGCCCGTGCAGTGGACTCCGGCTTGGTTCCCAGCGCCCTCACAGCCACTCACAAACACGTTACTCCAGTTCCAGGGGATCCGACACCCTCTTCTGTGGACACCAGGCATACATGTGGTGCACATACATACATGCAGGCAAACACTCGACACACATGAAATTAAAAAAAAAAAAAACAAAATTTAAAATATAGTAAAGTGAGCACAATGCTAGAGCTTCTACAATGAAGGGACTTCAAAGGTAATAATCAATTATAAAGAGGAAGGGAGTATTCGCACAGCACAACCCCTACTCTGCCTGTATATCTTTCACTTACTTTGGAAGACACTGATGACGATTGATAAGTAAGATGTTAAAGTCCACTCAAGCATCCTTAGCATTAGACTAGTGACACAGTGCTCTTCTTATTCTCAAATAATTATGCAAGGTGTTCGAAATCTTTTTTTTTAAAGATGTATCTATTTATTATGTATATGAGAACACTGTAGTTGTCTTCAGACACACCAGAAGAGGGCATCAGATCCCATTACAGATGGTTGTGAGCCACCATGTGGTTGCTGGGATTTGAACTCAGGACCTCTGGAAGAGCAGTCAGTGCTCTTAACCGCTGAGCCATCTCTCCAGCCCATAGAAATCTTATTTAAATAAAAATGAGTGTAAACAAACTTTAATCATAACCTAACTCCCTCACTACACTCTCCTAGACCTGGGATCTGAAGCGTCAACAAGCTTGCTCTGAACGAGATCCCTCGTCTTCCCCTTTCTAATGCCGCCGAATTCTGAACGGTGCTCATTGCTGTAGCTTTCCTTCATCCTTCTCACTGTGCCTTCATTAAATAGCAGCAGAGGAAACCAAACCACAAATCTAACGCAGTGTGCTCTCCACAGCATTTCTTACCGACACACCATGAACTCCCTTACAGCAAAGTCACAGCACAGGTGTCACGCCAAGAAATATAAGTGACAACAACAAGTAATGCACACACTTGGCACCTGGCTTCCCCTCTAGCTGACAGCCATCACAAATGTACCAAGCACTACCCTGTAGTAATTCTGGATTATCTTATAGATGACGTCTGTAATTCGCCAACAAAATGGGGAAATCCTTATAAAAATTTCACCCTTGCAGATTTTACTCAGACCAAAAAAAAAAAAAAAAAAAAAAAAAAAAAAAAAAGCAAAGCCATTCATAAGAAAAGAGTAGTTGAGGGGTTGGGGATTTGGCTCAGTGGTAGAGCACTTGCCTAGGAGGCACAAGGTCCTGGCCGAAAAAAAAAAAAAAGAAAAGAAAAGAAAAAAAAAAGAAAGAAAAGAGTAGTTGAAACTGCTCTTACTCAGCTCAGAAACAAAGTAAAGTGACTGATGTCATGCGAATAACCGGAGGGAAAAGAACATGTCCCGTAGAAGTGGTGATGAATCCACATCTGAACATGCACTTGACAATCACGAACACAATAAGACTCCTGGAAAAGGACTCTGGCAGCTCAGCCTGCGATCACCAGCCTGCTCCTCAGATAACAGGGAAACAGACTGAATCTAAACACACTGATTTCAGAATCACGCTTGGGCCCTGATGGCCGCTGGTATTTTCAAGTCATGAAATCAGGCCACCGGGACCAATTTTATATATTCAAAAAATAATGAGAATGGGCTTGGAGAGATGACTTATCAGTTATGAGCACTGGTTGCTCTTCCAGAGGATCTAGGTTAGAGTCTCAGTACCAAGGTGTGTGCGCAAAATCCAAGAATCTCATGGCTTTTAGACAGTGTCCAGAACAATTTAATTCTGAAGTTTTCTTAGGAACAGGAGGAAGGAAAACAAATAGCGTCTTAAGTGCACTGACTCTTAAGAGTATGAATTTGTTTGAAATAAAGACCATGAACTCTGGGACTGGAGAGATGGCTCAGTGGTTAAGAGCACTTGTTGCCCTTGCAGAGGACATGAGTTCATGATACCCACATGATAGCTAACGACCATCTCCACTGGATAGCTAACTCCAGTGCCCAGAGGATCAGATCCCCTCTTTTGACATCCAATGACACCAGACATACATAGAGTACACAGATGTCCATGGAGGCAAAATATTCACAGTCATAAAATTAAATAAAATAATTTTAAAGATCACAAGCCCTTAGGTGGTAGTGGCCTTTGCCTATAATTCCAACATGCAGGAGCCTATACACCTTTAAACCCAACACTCGGAGGAAAAGGCAAGCCATCTCCAGTCTGGTCTATAGGGTGAGTTCCAGGACAGCCAGGGCTAGATAGAGAGATCTTGTCTTAAAAAAACAACAAAAAAACAAGACTGAAAAAAGAAAGAAGGAAAGAAAGAAAGAAAGAAAGAAAGAAAGAAAGAAAACCAAAGAGGGAGAAAGAAAAGGGGAAAAGTACAAACTTCTTCAAGATGGAGCAAAATTAAAATGAAAAGGATTATATAAAGTATATGTATATCCTGCTTCACTGAAAGGATCAAACCAACTGAACATCTTCTGCCAGGACTAATAGGAAAGCAGTAATGAGCAACTGCATGGAGTACAGTTTATCCCCAAGAGTGTATAAACTCACTATAATAACACTCAAGACACAAACGGAACCATTTCTTGAAACTTTCCCTAAAAACAGAAGGAACAAAATAGCAGCTGTGAAATCACCCAGACTACTAAAATTAAAAGAGAGAGAGAGAGAGAGAGAGAGAGAGAGAGAGAGAGAGCGCTCCAGCATCTCTGAAAAACACAAAAACAAACAGAAAACCTTAGTCTCTACAGACTAGTCATTTATGTCAGGGTACAGTTCAAGGATGGAACAACTGTCCTGTAGCCAGAAACCAGCCGATCAGCGATTTGTTTCACATTTGTTTCACGTGAGACCACTTTCTCTCTAAAGACCGCCAATCCCCGGGGAGGACGACCCTGTCTGGGCAGAAGCTCCCTCCAGGAGGATCCACCTAGTAATGAAACGAGAGGGTGAGCCTAGCTCCAGAATCTCCACAGGTACAGGCAGCCCAGCAAGCCAGGGAAAGATTTCCAAGCCGACAGATGCGCGAACTGAAAAAGGAGGTCACGGAGCTGAGAGAATAGCATTAACCCTTGGCTCGCTGGGACCCTGAAGATCGCGGAGCAAGGCACTGGATCCGGAGGGCTCTGAGATGTGAGTTGATTTTTCTAAGATGCAGGGTCTGTGGCGGGAAGGCCTGGGAGTGCTGCGAAGCTCCCCACGCCCGCGGATTCCGCTTGACTTCTTCGGGTCTGCCCAGCTTCCCCATCACGAAGGACTCGCTCCGCTCCGCTCCGCAGCGGCACCCAGCACCTTCGCCGTCCACCGCCCCGCTGCCCACCTGGTTTCCTGCCAGGGCTCCCGCCCACCGCACGGTGACTGACAGGCCGGCGCGGACTGAGGACCCCTCCGCAGGAAGACACCCCACGCCTAACTTTGCAACGTGGTCCCCCGCGCTCTCCTCGGCGGCTCCCGGGCCGCCGCCCCCTCCCCCGGCTCCTCAGGCCGCGTCCCACCTCCAGCCCCCGATTCCCCGCGTGAGCTCGCGCCCCGGCTCCCGGGCCTGCAAGGAGGCTGGAGACAAAGGCTGCGGCGGAGGCGCCGCGTCCGCCCGGACCGTCCCCTCGGGGCCAGCGCCGCCCCCACCCCGCCCCCCACCCCGACTCGCGCGCGGCCGCCTCGCCTCGCCTCACCCGGGGTTCCCAGCCGGGGCTCCGGCGCCAGCCGTAGCTTCAGCCGGACGAACAATAGCAGGAGGCGGCGCCGGCGTCCGAGGCTCCGGCCCTCTGCGGCTCCGGGGCTGGCGGGCTGCAGGCTAGCTGACTAAACCCGCCGGCGGAGGGAGGGAGCGAGGGAGAAAGCGAGCGAGCGAGCAGCCCCGGCGCGCGCCCTCCCGCCTTTCCTCCGCGAGACGAGGCCGGCGCGGCCCGCGGCCCGCCCGCGCCCCTCCCCCCCGGCTCGCCACAACATTGTAGTAAATTCCTATTGGGCCGTGCGGGAGGGAAGGAGGGGGCCGGGCCCGCGGCCCGCCAGAGCATTGGCTGAGGCCCTATTCCGGCTCCTCGCGTCTTACCTCTCCCTCCCCTAGAGCGGTAAGGAGAGGGGAGGGGAAGGGAAACGAGAAGGGGAGGGGGAGAGCAAAGGGCTAGCTGCTGCGCGCACGCGCAAGTCAAACCCGGGCTGGAGCAGGAGATCAGGGTTCTGGTCTCCTGAAGCACGCGCGCAAAGAATGGGACAACTAGTGCCTAGAACGAAGGTGAGACCTTTCTCCCCATGGAGGGCTTGGGAAGAAACCGTGATCTGGGGACTTCGGGGGTGGGGGGTGGGGGGAGCGGAATTCACATAGATGCTGCTGACCAGGCTACCCCAAAGGAAACCTTTAGTTTAGTAACCTCAGGTAAGTCACACTGCTTCTCAGAGCCTCAGTTTATCCGTCTACTAGCATGGCTATCTCTAAGGCTCCCTTCCAACCCTGACATTCAATATGACTTTACCTCTCCAGGCAGCTATGTTAAGACCTGAAATGGAGACTTAAGTGTTGAGACCATGCCAAAGATTTCACCTGTCTTCTGTCTTCATTTAAGACTCTCCTATTTCTGCCTGCCATCCACAAAATTATAAGTATAGCCTCCACGATCTGGTCTCCAGATGAATTTAGGGTTGCTCTGAGAACTGCACACGAGTATATTTCTCTCTAGAAGTTTCAGAGGCCGCTTGACCCTTCTACTTCCTGCCAGGCTGATGTCTGAACAGGCTGCCTCCCTACAGAGCAGAAAGAAGGTTCTGATGTAAGCACATTCTTAGAAGATAAGACGGGTTCTGCTATTTCTTTTGAGAGATGAGGAAACCAAAGCGGAGAGACAGAGTCCTGCCAGGATCAGAAACCAAGCAACGTGACATCAGAGCCCGCACGCGCCAGCTAGGCTGCCTACTGGTGTAAAATCAAAGCCAGTTCCCAATCTCAGCTCAGCCTCAGGAATCAGACTGCTCAGGGTCAGTGCTCCGTCTCAGCCCTCTCTAATTGTTTGACCTTCTTTGTGCCTGGTTTCTGAACCCATAAAAAATAGAATAAAGGCTGGGAGTGGTGGCCCATGCCTGTCACGCTAGCACTTGGGGTGTGACAGCAGAAGTCACACAAATCCAAGGCCAGCATCCATTACATAGTAAGTTTTAAGCCAGTCAGGGCCACATGAGACCCTGCCTCAAAAAAGGGGAAGACAGCAGTCCCACCTCATTAGAATTACTGTAACAATTAATTTGTTAATTATCAGGGCTTAAAACAATGCCTAGGACATAGTAAGATCTCGGTTAAGTGTTAATTCTATTACTTAGTAGTAATACATAGACTAAAATATCAACTAAGAAGTACATGGCAGACAGATAAACACTCAACTGTTGTCAGGTCTGAGAATATTTATATAATACCAGAAGCCATAAAACCCGGTGAGGACCACCTGACTACCTAAAACAGCCCATTCACAGCCTTCTTCTGTCTTTTTTTTTTCTTTTTCCGGAGCTGGGGACCGAACCCAGAGCCTTGCGCTTGCTAGGCAAAGCCTCCTTCTGTCTTAATCACAGCACTTTACACAGCATTTGCCCCTGCTGGACTGCTTCCTATTTACTGATGACTGGTTGAATCTCTCAAATTGTTGTAGTCTGCATCCAGGAGACTGTAAACTGGAGAGGACGGGGACCTTGTCCTTATTATCACACAGAGCAATGCTGGCATATTAAATATTTATTGAACCAGTGAATGGACTGTCCTCGTTTTATGAGTAAGAGACGCAAAACTGTTTAAGTGATCTGGGCCAAGGAGCACCCGTTCATTTGTTCTTAAATACCCTGGTTCCCTGCTTTGAGCCCTCAGGTTCAGTGGTGCTTTCGATTGGCAAGTTCTAATGCTACCACTTCTGGGCTCTGAGGCAGGGAAATCTGGTACCATGTAGGATGGATACTGAAAATCCATCACCAGACAGATCATTTCCTCCATGTTATCCAGGACATTCAGGCACATGGAGCTAAAGGCTCTGTGTGCTAGCCAGTGGCTCTCCATCCTTGGGGACGCTTATGAAATTTGTAATATTTAATAATCATCACCCTGGAAAGGAGGAAAGGTCTTAGGCTAGCAGAAAACATGAGAAGCAAGGCAGATGTAAACCACGCCTAGAGTCAAAGCGTTGTGCAACCGCACACCAAAATCCGTTGGTCTAAGTTGTAAAACCCCAAAGTTCTGGATTCCACCACTGGCCTTTCATTCTTAGCCAGGGCATGGGAGCAAGTGTAATGCACTTTCTGTGCAGGAGAGGTTTTCTTGTCAGTGTACACCACCACCTGTTAAGTGTCTCATCTCTCAGTATGGCGGAGCTCAACCGATAATGAGGACTAGGGAAATAAAGAACACCCACTAAGAAGACAAAGAAACTATCCTTACTCCTGGGCCCATCTGCCGCACCAGACATCCAGTCCCAGCTCACCCTGTAGAAGCTCTCATGAGGTACCAAGGGTAAAGGTCCCAAGCACAATCTCTGAGGCTAATTTCCTAGGCAGAAACACTTTGGCTCCATGCTTGCGTCGGGGTGATGACTGGGCCATGCTGCAGGCCCAGGAAAGGGTCCCTCAGGACCATCTCTATCCCATCTGCCAGCTGAGCCCCATCTCTACCTCCCCACTACAACCCTCCTGCTTCTTTC
This sequence comes from Rattus norvegicus, assembly GCF_021556685.1. Classification (NCBI taxonomy): domain Eukaryota; kingdom Metazoa; phylum Chordata; class Mammalia; order Rodentia; family Muridae; genus Rattus; species Rattus norvegicus. The sequence continues at coordinate 150,256,387 of NC_141538.1, forward strand.
TAGGGAATACAGACCCCGCTAGCTGTCTGTTAGCCCCTGGAGTGGTCAAGAGCTCTGAGATTTAAAATAAAGGCACCGAAAGGCTCTTAATCCTTCCACACTGCAAACTGAGCTCCCGCACACGCAAACACCAGCTGCATGAAACGGGATGAAATGAGATAGTGAAATTGGGGTAACCTGGTGTGAAGAGACAGGGAGGGGAGACGAAGCCACCAGAGACCCGGAAGGGACAGGATTGAAAGAAAGAGGGAGGAGGACAAATGGGGCCTAATCCATGATCAAATCTGGGTCAGGGGTGGATTAGGGACACAGCTGGCCTCAAGCCCCAGTGATAGGCTCATGGAGAATGTTCATCTGCGGCGGGCTTTGAAAAGCTGAGCACATCAGCAAAATGTTCTGAACGGTCATTATGGAATACAAACCAGCCCTGGCACTAACCGCAGAGAGAGCAGAACAAGCCTCTCATAGTCTCCTTACCATCAAACTTACACCGTAAACTATTTTTTTTTTCTGAAACTAGAGACTCGCAAATGCTAAGGCAACTGTCCCGCTACTAACCTATGGTCTAACTCTGTAGCCTAGGCTGGCCTGTAACTTGAAGTAATACTCCTGCCTCAGCCTCATGAGTAGCTGGGAGTACAAGCCTGACTACTTTAGGCCTTTTAAACAAAAATTATGAAATTATATGGGGGTGGGGATTACTATTAATAAAAAGGGATGTCTCTCTAAGGGGATATTTTTATTAGGAGTACGTGAATTTTAGAAAATACGGTTAAGGGCTGAAGAGATGGCTCAGAGGTTAAGAGCACTGACTGCTCTTCCAGAGGTCCTGAGTTCAATTCCCAGCAACCACATGGTGGTTCACAACCATCTGTAATGGGCTCTGATGCCCTCTTCTGGTGTGTCTGAAGACAGCAACTATGTGCTCATATACATTAAATAAATAAATCTTTAAAAAAAATCATGATAGGGATTCTGAAGTGTAGCTTTTTAAAAAAAAAGAAAATAGAGTTAAGAATGAATGTAGTTGGGGTTGGGGATTTAGCTCAGTGCACAAGCACAAGGCCCAGGGTTCGGTCCCCAGCTCCAAAAAAAAGGAAAAGAAAAAAAGAAAAAAAAAGAATGAATGTAGTTAAACAGAACTATAAATCACATAAAGTCACTAATCAGAAATGTAACTACCGGGGTTGGGGATTTAGCTCAGTGGTAGAGCGCTTGCCTAGGAAGCGCAAGGCCCTGGGTTCGGTCCCCAGCTCCGAAAAAAAAAAAAAAAAAAAAAAAAAAGAACCGGAAATGTAACTACCACAAGGTTCTGATATAAAACTTTCCCTTTGAATACCTTTTCACACAGGGGCATGCACACGTTTATACCTTCACTTATGTATAGTAAGTTAAATAATTGATAGCTGCTGCTTTTTTAGGTTAAAATGAGTAAATACCACCAATATCGTATGCCTCAGACTACTTTGTTTTGCCTGTGTGGTAGTCATCCATGTTTGCACCTGTGAAGACCAGAGAGTGACATCAGATGTCTTCCCCTCTCTTCCACCTTTGTTTTCTTGTGTTGAGACTCTCACTGAACCACGAACTTACTGTCGTGGGTAGACCAGTTGGCCAGTGAGCACCTGGGATCCACGGCCTCTGCCCTCTGCCACCCCAAGCCCCCAGCACTGAGATTGCAGACACACACACCACCATGCCCTAGCAGTTACATAGTATCAGATGCAGGTCCATACACTCGTAAGGCAAGCACTTCACCCACTGAATACCTCCTTAGTACCTCAGCCTAAAGTACTTTTGGTTCCTTGTTTTTGAGACTGCGTCTCACTCTGTATCACCTGCTGACCTAGAACTCACAGGGTTCACTATGTCTCATGAGTTCTCGGCAGGGATGGTTGGTTTTGTTCCTGTTTCTGTTGTTTGTTTGTTTGAAAACTTACTGTATAGAACTGACTTTTCACTTAAGAACAGATTACAATAAATTTTTTAACAGTACTACAGATGTTCTGTAATTTACTTAACCCTCTGTGGTAAAGTTAAGTTGTTTCCCGTTTCTGCTCTCATAAATGATACTTAACAACTATCCCTTTATATAAACTGTACCTGTGATTATTTTTAAGAGTACATTAAACATAGCATGCTATTTCTTTTAATTAAAGTATGCAAGGCTGCCCGTTCCTGTCATTTCTGAAACAAAAAGAAGTTAGCAGTACTTTGGTATAATATTGTGTCTTTTGTGTTTTTACCTCTTTGACAGAACATAATTTTTTTTTATTAAAAATTCTCCTAAGGGGCTGGAGAGATGGCTCAGTGATTAAGAGCAATTATTGTTCTTGCAGAACCTATATTTGGTTCCCAGGACCCATATCAGGTGGCCCACAACCCCCTGTAACTCCAGCTCCAGGGAATCTAACGCCCTCTTCTGGCCTCTACAGGTACCTGCACTCAGGTACACAAACCCAACAGGCACATACACAGAATTTTAAAAATAAAATAATTCTTGCGCTAGAGAAATGATTCAGTGGTTAAGAGCACTGGCTGCTCCTGCAGAGGACTTGGATTCAGCTCCCAGAACCCACAGGGCAGCTCACAAATTCCACTTCCAGGAGATCTGATACCCACTTTGTCCACCTCAGACAATTGTCATTCATACATACATACATACATACATACATACATACATGCATACATACATACATGCACACATATATACAAACAAAACACTCATACACACATTTTTTTTTAAAAATCTAAAAAACAAAGTAAATCTTAAAATCCTCTTTAAAAGTTTCTAAAGCCAGGAGTGGTGGCACAGGCCTTTAATCCCAACATTCAGGAGGCAGAGGCCAGTGGATCTCTATGAGTTCAATGCCAGCCTAGTCTACATTGGCAGTTCCAGGACAGAGCTACGTAGCGAGACCCTCTCTTGAAAAAGCAAAAGAAAACCGTTTTTATGGATAGGCCTGGATGTCCTGGAACTCACTCTATACACCAAGCTTCGCCTTGAGAACTCAGAGGTCTTCCTGCCTCCCAGTGCTGGAAATCATGGACCACCATGACTATCTGAGAAAATTTATTTGAAGACAGTTCCTTTGTATTTAAATAAATTTACCACTTATTAAAAAGAAAATTACTAACAGAAGGGTATGCTTGCTTACTCTTACATAAATAATTCGATTTTGGCAGAGTACTTGATGCTGCAGGATACAGATCGTCTTCACTGTTTTTCATAGCTGATACAGTTTGACTTTATAATCACTAATTCTGGGGACACTGCTTCACATAAACACATGGTACAAAATAATAGAAGTATGTTTAGGGCCATTTCAGAAATTCTGTCCTAATCTCAAGCCAAAATTCATTGAAGTATTTTTTTTAATGAAGCTCAAATCAAAATGGCAAACAGGATTGCCTCTGTGTGTGTGTATGTGTGTGAGAGAGAGAGAGAGAGAGAGAGAGAGAGAGAGAGAGAGTTGGGGAGAGAGAGAGAGAGAGAGAGAGTTGGGGAGAGAGAGAGAGAGAGAGAGAGAGAGAGAGAGAGAGAGTTGGGGAGAGAGAGAGAGAGTTGGGGAGAGAGAGAGAGAGAGTTGGGGGGAGAGAGAGTGTGTGTTGGGGGAGGGAGAGTGTGTGTTGGGGGGAGGGAGAGGAGGGAGGGAGGAGAGAGAGAGAGAGAGAGATTTTCATGTGCATGTGGAGGCTCAAACTCCACACTCAGTGTCTTCCCTGATTGCTCCCACCTTATATATTTATATACTGAGGCAGAGCCTCTCAAACTGACCCCAGCACTTACCAGTCCAGTCTTGCTAGCCAGCCTGCTCCAAGGAGTCCCTCCCTGTCTCTGCCTCCCTGGAGCTGGGATTCTGTGTACCACAAAGCCTGCCTGGTTTTCATGTGGGTTCTGGGGATCTGAACTCCATTCCTCATCCTTGCAGGGAAGCAGTTTATCCACTGAGCCATCTCCCCAGCCCCTTAACTAGCAATTTTTAAAATCAGACCTTATAACATAATACAGTCCTGACAAATACTGATTTGGAGAAGCTTGGGGGACCACGCTGGTCTCAAACTTGCTGGGATCCACTTGCCCCTGTCACCAAGCACCAAAATGACAAGCACGTGCCACCACACCCTCAGCTCTAGATACTGAGCTGATCTTCACAAACTGAGGAATGATGTGGGACGATACTAAAAGCCTTTGTTTTCTGTAACTAAACCAGAATGTTTCTGTAAGAACAGAAAACTTGGTGCTGCCAGTTCAAAAACATTGCAGTTTATCACATTCGAAGTCTCCAGTCTGAGCCACGACTCTCAGGCAGTGTTCACTGGCATCAAATGGGCAAAGTGAATCTGTTAAATGTTCAGAGCCGAGACTAAGGTGAATTTGCACGGTGCCACACAGGCAAGTAGTGCCAAAAACATCCCAATTCTTTTATTTTCAAATCGAATTTTTTTTTTTACTTACATTTCAAATGTTATCCCCTTTCCCGGTTTCCCATCCATAAACCTCCTATCCCACCCTCCCTTTTCTTCTATGAGGGTGTTCCCCCACCCAACCACTCACCCCTCCCTGCTTGGTCCCCAACACCACAAATGCACATGCACACACATACACACACACAGACACACACACACTCACAAAATTAACTTTGTGGCACATGCTTACAGAGGACTGTAAACATGAGGGTACGAAGTGAGTTCAAGGCCAGCCTGTGCCATATAGACCTTACCTCAACCCTCCTCTGTGCCCCCCAAATCTAAAAACAAAAGCAACTACATGTGTGAGGGATTTAGAATGTATTTGACATGTGCTAAAAGTGTGTGTGTGTTGTTGTATTTAGCCCAACAGCGACCCTTTGAGGTATTATTAGTATCAGTTACGTATGAGGAAACCACAGCTTAGGATGCAGTGGTTATGGCCACACCCTGCACAACTTGCCCAACACCACACAATTCAACCAGTCCTGTCCGGTGCCAGCATCCTCATATTGCTCTCCAGAAAGCCACTGAGATGACACGAAGAGGAAATACCAACTTCTGCCCAAGACCCTAGAGAAAGGCTGTTGGGGCTGCCTCTGACAGTAACCCAAAGACATCTGAAGAAAAAACCAAGATCTGACTGACCTCCCATGACCCTTCTCAATCCTCTTCTCCCAAAGCCAGAATGAGCCCAGTGACCCTGATCCAGCAAAGCCTTCAGCTCGCTCAGGCCTAACCCACTATATCTCTCCCAAGAGCAGGGAACTCCCGTGACAGAAGGTTTTCCAGGGACAGAGAAGGGAGCTACATGACACCTGCTCACAGGGGCCTTTCTAAGTCTGGCAAAGTCAGTCTGGCTCAGACCTTCCCCAAGAGAACAACAAGAGAGAGAAGATGGAAGGAACAGAGGGGGTTGATTGGGTATCCAGAAATGGCTGTTTGGCTTGCTCTAAGAGCTTCCAACACTGAGGGACAAGCAGGACGGTCCCCCAAACCACCCAGAGAACACCCAGCTAATTTCAGTTTCCAAGCTGTACCATGGTGTAGCTGGGGTGTGTCAGTGAGGGAGACAGATGTAATAAGAAAGTCTGCAAATGAGGTACAATGTTGAGATCTGACTGTGTGACTCTGGGACGTTACTTCCCCAGGATCAGCAGTCACCATACAGTGGTAGCAGAACTCAAAGGACGTCTTCCATTCCTTACTGCAGATTCTATTCACTGCTTTTTTCCAAGTTCATCTACATTCATTCTCCAGAGCTGGAGAACAAGCTAAATCTTTTTTTTTTTCTTTTTTTCGGAGCTGGGGACCGAACCCAGGGCCTTGCACTTGCTAGACAAGTGCTCTACCACTGAGCTAAATCCCCAACCCCCCAAGCTAAATCTTATAGCCATGATCCGCAGAAATACCTGAGCTGGAACATGGAGCTGGTTTTTGCTACATTGTGGGTTTTGCTTTTGAAAAAGAAGGAAGGAGAGAGAAAGAGATCCCTAAATCTAATTTCTTTCTTGTTTCTTCTTCCAGCACCACTACTAACAAAGCTCAACCCACCGGCTCCCTCTCACCAAACAATGAACAACCACCAACCCTGCCTGGGAGCCCTAGCATTATGTCCCCTCTGAAAAGTTCCCAGAATCGCGAACTACAGGAAATCACAGAAACTATCTGCAGCTGGCAAAACCAAGCCTCTGCTAGAGCAGGAGACAAAACATGGTCGGCTACACCAAAGCTACACCGTATCCCACATGTCTGGGACCGAAACAAAAACATATTCTTATAACATTTCTGTGCTTTTTAAAGAAACCGGAATTCTCAAAAAAAAAAAAAAATGTCACCACAGGAAGTGGCTTAGAGATGAGGTTGGTGAGACAGCTCTGCAGGTAAGGGCGCTTGCAGCAAACCCAACATCCTGACTCAGACCCCCAGGCCCCCTATAGGGGAAGTTCAGAATCCACTCCTACATAGTGTCCTCTGACCTCCACAGGGGCAAGCACAAGTAAATAAATAGATAGGTGTTTAGAAAAATCTAGGTCTGGAGAGATGGCTCAGTGGTTAAGAGCACTGACTGCTCTTCCAGATGTCCTGAGTTCAAATCCCAGCAACCACATGGTGGCTCACAACCATCTGTGATGGGATCTGGTGCCCTCTTCTGGTCTGAAGATAGCAACAGTGTACTCACATACATAGAATAAATAACAAATAAATCTTTTACAACATCTTAAAAAAATAAAACATACACCTTAAAGATAAGGTGTTATTAAAAGTATCAAGGAAGGGCTGAAAGTGTCACCCAGTTGCTGGGTACTAGCCAAGAACATTCATAGCCCTGGGACATCCAATCCCCAGCACCAAAACCAGAAAGTAAGGGAGGAGGGGAGGCATAAACAAGATGGCTGGAACAACAGGATAAGTATCCTCACATTTGCCTGCACTGTCAGATTCTGGTGAAGACCCCTTGAGGACACCCTCCTCCTATGTCCCCACATGGCAGGGACCTTTCTAATATCTGTTATCCTGTCATAAGGGCCCCACCTTCCTGATCTTCAACCTTCCCTACCATCTGCCAACACCATCACCTGAGGATTTTGTGGAGACACAGACATTCAGTGTCTCCAACCTCTGGCTCCCTCGACAGTCAGGAGGAGGTGGCTTTGATTACCAGGCTGCCTCGCTGGGTGGCTAGAAGGATCAAACGAGACGTGCAGGATTTCTGCACGTTACAAAGCACCACACTGCAACAAGCCCGATTGGTTTTCTGAGACAAGGTCTTACTGGTCTCGAACTCTGAGAGTTCGCCTACCTCTGCCTCCCAAGTGCTAAGATTATAGGTACAGACTATCGCTTTGCCCTAAGTGAGACTTTCAAATTATTTTAGATTTTTTTTTTTTTAGGGGACTGGAAAGATAGCTTAGCAGTTAAAAGCATTTGCCGCTCTTACTAGCGACCTGGGGCTCAGATCCTAGCACCCACAAAGCAGCTTACAACCATCTGTAACTGCAGTTCTAGGGGACCCAACACCTTCTTCTGGACCATGTGTGCCACACATATGGTATACAAATATGTATGCAGGCAAAATAGTCACACTTTATAAAAATAATTTTAAAAATATATTTATATGTATGTATGTATGTATGTATGTATGTATGTATGTATATATGTATGTATGTGTGCCTGCATGAGTCTGTGTGCATCACATGCATGTGGAAGTCTATAGAGGCCAGAAGAGGGTGTCATCAGCCCTGAAGTTACAGCGGTTTGGGTCCTCCTGATATGGGTGCTGGAAACTGAACCCTGGTTCTCCACAAGAGCAGTAAGAAAGCAGTCTCAACCACCAAACCATTACTCTGACCCCAGGACTTTTGTTTTGTTTTGTTTGGGCGGGTGGGGATGTTGGTTTTTTGAGGCAAGGCTTCTACATGTAGCCTTTTCCAGCCTGGAACTTGCTGTGTAGATCCGTCTGGCCCCAAACTCAGAGATCCACCTGCCTCTGGATCCTGAGGGCTGGGCTCAACCTGCCTTGACTTTTAACTTAAATCTGTTGTTGACCACATGGAAAGAAGCCTCCAGCCAAGGCTCCCTGAAGTGAGCACCTCTTTTGTGCATGTTTAGGGACGCCAGCAGGAGTAAGATGAGTAAATAATAGCCACCAGCAGTCATTTCCCACGTGGGTGGCAAAAGGAAGAGGTAAAAAGATCGTGGGTGTTTGGAGGCAAGGAAACCTGGGTTTAAACCAAAGCTCCACCATCAATATGCTATGTCATGTCCCCCCACCCGCACTTATCTCTAAGTGGAGATGGCATGTGTCAGCCTCGGTGCCAACGTGTTATCTGCAACGTCACTACACCTCGGCAACAGCCTCCTGAGGAAGGCAGACTGCCTCCTGTTTACAGATGAAGTGGAATTTCAGAGAAGATCTGGGGCAGGTAAAGCCACTCAACCTAGGCCTGCTGCTACCCGTTCCCACAACAAGCTCTGTCATGAGTCCAGCAAAGACAAACAAGTGTCAGTGCCTACAAGCTCTTAGAGCACTCCACACCGCATACCCCATGGCGAGGCGTGAATAGCTACATGTTCTAACTCTGGGAAATGAAATCAGAGGTAGTTTGCCCAATGCCACATAGCAGGAAGATAACTGCATGTTCAACTTATCCAGTCCCTTGCCATCGATACAACCCCCTCTCTTTCCCAGTAAAGCCAGGCAGGCATCCTTACCCTGCTCGGCAGATGAAGCCCGGTGAGAAGCACTGCTCTGCCCAAGACTGCCACCAAGTCAACAACTCAGAAGGGACTCAAGCGAGGCTCCTAATCTCTGTTTCTGTGTGTGTGTGTGTGTGTGTGTGTGTGTGTGTGTGTGTGTGACTGTGTGTGTCTGTGTGTGTCTGTATGTGTCTGTGTGTCATCTGTGTGTGTATGTGTGTGTGTGTCTGTGTATGTGTGTGTGTGTCATCTGTGTGTATGTCTGTGTGTGTGTCTGTATGTGTCTGTGTGTCATCTGTGTGTGTGTCTATGTGTGTGTGTGTCTGTGTCTGTGTGTCATCTGTGTGTGTGTCTGTGTGTGTCTGTGTGTGTGTCTGTGTGTGTGTGTCTGTGTGTGTGTCTGTGTGTGTGTCTGTGTGTGTGTCTGTATGTGTGTGTCTGTGTGTGTGTGTCTGTGTGTGTGTGTGTCTGTATGTGTCTGTGTGTCATCTGTGTGTGTGTCTGTGTGTGTGTGTGTCTGTGTGTGTCTGTGTGTCTGTATGTGTCTGTGTGTCATCTGTGTGTATGTGTGTGTGTGTCTGTGTGTGTGTGTCTGTGTGTCTGTCTGTGTGTGTGTCTGTATGTGTCTGTGTGTCATCTGTGTGTGTCTATGTGTGTGTCTATGTGTGTGTGTGTCTGTGCGTCTATGTGTGTGTGTGTGTCTGTATCTGTGTCTGTGTGTGTCTGTGTGTATGTGTGTCTGTGTGTGTATCTGTATGTGAGTGTGTATGTGTGAGTGTGTGTGTGTGTGTGTCTGTGTATATGTCTATGTGTGTGTGTCTGTATCTGTGTCTGTGTGTGTATGTGTGTGTATCTCTGTGTCTGTGTGTGTGTCTGTGTATGTGTGTCTGTGTGTGTCTGTGTCTGTGTATGTGTGTCTGTGTGTGTCTGTGTGTATGTCTCTGTGTCTGTGTCTGTGTGTGTCATCTGTGTGTCTCTGTGTCTGTGTCTGTGTGTGTCATCTGTGTGTCTCTGTGTCTGTGTGCTAGGGTTGGTCTTGGGTACAGTATATTCAGATGCCGAGTTCTCTTCCCCAAGATCAGGTCGCAGTCTGGACATGGGCACTGTATTGACCAGTGTGCTGTAAAAAATGTTCTCCATAATCTCTGATTGGATAATAGAAGGCTAGAGCCTGTGACTGGGCAGGGGAGAGGAAAAGGTGGGCCTGGAGATCAAGTAGGGGGTCTCAGGAAGGGACCAGGAAGGAGGTTGTCATGAGGCAGGAGGGGCCATGAGAAAATCATCCTGAGGACACACAGGGAGCAGAGCAAGACTCCGTTACCTCCGTTACCAAGTAGCACGTGGCCTATGGCTGAGATGTAGGTTAGAACAGCTCAGAACCTGTCCAGTTTAGGCTTACAGCTTAATAAAAAGACCAGGTTTTGTGTCTTTTATTCAGAAGCTATATATGGGCTAGAGTGGGGCAGGACCCTTCACCTATAAAATTAATACAATACCTGTGTTTGTATGTGTCTGTCTGTCTGTCTGTCTACAAGTGCCTTGGAGACCAGAACAGGATCCCAGATCCCCTGAGGCTGGAGTCCCAGGAGGTTGTAACCTGCTGGAAATGAGTGCTAACAAATTCTGGTCCTTTGTGAGACTAGCATGCACTGTCAACACAAGCCAGCTCTAGCATATGCCAGTCTTTTTTACAGTGCTGGGGATTCCCCCCGGGGCTTCCGGGATACAAGAAACAAGCTCCTCCACCACCAACCAGGCTACACACCTAGCCCCACGTTCCTGCTTTTAAACCCAGTCTTATTTTCTCCACTCAAACTTGCTGAATCGTGAGCATCTGAACATGGACATTCAGAAGCCCCACAGCGAATCTCCTGGGAGTGGGAGAGCCCCTAGTACACCAGGCTAGGCCTAGAAATCAGAGGACTGGGGAGAGATGGTGCAGGATACTGTCCAGGGAGACAGTGGCTGAACCTGCCAGTCTCTAGTTTTGGAAACCTCGGTCTTGGTCTCCCTAAGTTGTTGGCTCAGGCTGGGAGCCGGGTAGCCACTCACTAGCACAGCTGTTTGATGTGATTTCTGCTGAAAAAAACAAAAATCCCCATCAGTGTGGGCCTACGTGCTAATTACCAATAATGACATAATAGCCATTGTGGGCCCAACAGCCAAACAGCCCCAACTAGGAATTCTGCATAGCTCAGATTTAGGAACAAAAGACTGAGGCATTGCTACTGAAACTGATGCCCTAGCAGAAAATACCAGGAGCAAAGGGGCCTCAGAGTTGACCCAGCCAAAGTATTATCTGGCAAGTAGACAGGGGAGTGAGCACCCACTTTCTCGGGTCTTTAACTGTGAATCTACCACACACCCAGCACATGTGGCGTCCACACAGCTTCATTCACTCATCAATGCACGCAGACACTTATTGGCAAAACCCACCAGCATCAGTGAGGGAAAGCAGGCAATAAGTAACCCATTAAAGATGCTACATTGGGGGTTGGGGATTTAGCTCAGTGGTAGAGCGCTTGCCTAGCAAGCGCAAGGCCCTGGGTTCGGTCCCCAGCTCGGAAAAAAAAAAAAAAAAAAAAAAAAAGATGCTACATTGGAGTGATAAGTGACACAGAGAAAAGCAGAAGAGGAAGGAGGTGAAGTGTTAGCTGGGCCTGCTGGCTCATACCTTTAATCCCAGAGCTTGGGGGGGGGGGGGCAGGAGGATCTCTGAGTTTGAGGCCAGCCTGGTCTATAGAGTAAGTTTCAGGACATCCAAGGCGACATAGAAAGACCCTGTCTCAAAAACTGTGTTTAAATTAAAACTGATGGTTGGGGGGCGGGGGGGGGGTCTGTGCATGTGAGTGCAGTGCCCAGAGGTCAGTAGATCCCTGGAGCTGGACTTAAGGCTGAGCCACCCTATGTGAGTGCTGGGAACTGGACTTGGGTCCTCTGCCAGAGCACTACACTCTTACAGCTGGGCGGTCTCTCCTGCCCACTGTTCCAATTTTAAATAAGATAATCAGAACAAGCCTCACTAAGAAGGAGATGTTGAAACAAAAGTTTTACGATGAAACAATAAGACAAAAGGTATTTATAGAAGGCTGGATGTTCCCCCACCATCCAGTGCAAAAAGCCCCAGGGTGGAAGTCTGCCTGAGAGGATAAGCCAGTCATTACAGAGTCAGGGGAAGAAGGCAGGCGCAGACTAATCACCAGTGTGTGCTTAGACCCCCCTTAAGTTTATGAGCATGAGGTAACATCCTTGTCCTTGCCTTGTCTCGGGAAATTGGGAAATCCTAAATGTGACTTGGGTAAATGAGTGGGCATTCGCCATCAAGAGGTCACTCCCTGAACTCAATGAACTGTTTTCTGACTCACCTTTTCTTCTCCTAATATCGACTGGCCATAGAGGAGCCACAGTAATCACCCCACTGTGTCAGCTCTGGATTAATCACTTCACACGGATTATACAAAGTGGTGCCCAAGTCATTTGTGGAAAGGCACTAATCTGCTTCCCCTTTGATAACAGGATATGCTGGAGCTTACTGAGGTCAAGCCATGGCTGGGGCTCAGATTATTGTTGTTATTATTGCTGTTGTTGTTATTATCATTATTATTATTATATTTATTTTTACTCTATGTGTTAAGTGTTTTGCTTGAGTGGATGTGCACCACATGGGTGCTTCGTGCCCACAGAGGTCAGAAGGGGGCATCAGATCCCCTGGAACTGGAGTTACAGAGGTTGTGAACCACCACGTGGGTTCTGCGAGTCTTGAGCCCAGGTCCTCTGCAAGAGCAACAAGAGCTCTTATCCACCGAGCCATCTCTCCAGCCCTGAGACTATGACTTAAACAGGGTCTCTTGTAGCCCAGGATGGCATCAAACTCACTAAATAGCTAAAGTTAGCCTTAAACTTCTGATCCTCCTGCCTCCACCTCCTGAGTTCTGGGATTACAGGTGTGTGCCATTGGGCCGTGCTGGGGTCATGTGATGTTGGAGATGCTGGAAATCCAACCCAAGGCTCAGGCTTGCCATGCAAGTTCCCTGCCAACTAAGCTATGCCTCCCAGCCTTAGGACTCCGCCTTTAAACCTGTCATGAAATAGGAAACCCGTGACTGCTGCAAACCCTACTTTCATAAATCCACACAGAGGCAACGAAGATGGTGACCCCTAAAGCCTGGCGGAGGGAGATCTGGAGAAGCTGGTGCTACTTCTACCCTGCCACAGTCTGGGTCGTTGGCCAGGTTTTCTCTTTGAAGCCTTTCTGGCCTCTGCAGAAGTCTTCGTCATCCTTATCAAGTCCCAAGGAACTCACAGGCCATCTCTGTCCCTTTGGCCTAGACCTGGGTAGGGTAGCCCTCTGAGCTATCTGCCTTTCCAAAGAGCGCGCACAGTGGCATCTAATCAGAGGACTCTGCAGAAGAGAAACGATCTTAGGTGAGGCTAACACTGGGATGCTGAGCCTCTGGCTTCCAAACTGGTCTATCAGGTTCAATTTCTCCAACGAGAAACCTATCAGACAGGCGGGTGGCACGCACCTGTAATCTCGGCACTCAGGAGGTTGAGGCGGAAGGATGTGAGTGGAAGGGTAGCATGGGTCATGTAGAGAGAGCCAAACCAGCCTAGAATACAGATCAAGACCCTATTTCAAAATTCCAAAGTGCAGGATGGACGAGAGAGATGGCTCAGCGGCTAAGAGAATTTGCTGCTCAGTCATGCGGATCTGAGTTCATATCCAGCACCCACAGAAGGTGGATGCGGTCTGAGTGCTGCTTTAACTCCAGCACGGTAGGGTATGGGGCAGAGACGGGAAGATCACTGAAGCTTGCTGGCTGCCAGCATAGATGAACAACGGGAGCGTCACACCCAGAGAGAGACCATGTTTCAAAGGCATAAGACGGAGAATGGTAGGAGATAGCCAGTGTCTTTCTCTGGCCTTCAGTACACACACAGACATGCACATATACCACTACATATATACTATACAACTACACACACACACACACACACACACGCACGCACGCACGCACGCACGCACGCACGTGCGCACACACACACAAATATGCACACACCAAATCCAAGAAGAAAGAAAGGAACCATATTAAACTCTAGGTGAGATGGGGCAGACATTTAAGAGGTAGCAGTTTGTGAACCCCTAGAGCTCAAGGGGCTGAGGCAGGAGGATTGCTGTAAGTTGAAGGGAAGCCTGTACTACAGTTGCAGTGACAACAGCAGCCCACGCTTGGGGAGTTACTGGAACGTCCTCTTCCCCATCAACGTCTTCACAGCAATCCCTGCCCCATCCACAGCAGGGGAAACTGAGGCTCACAAACGTGAAGCCAGCACCAGAGCACACGCACACATTGAAGAGCCAGAGCAGGGAGTCCAGAGAAACATCCTTCTGGCGACAATGACTACCACTCCAATCTCAGGGTCCCATTTCTGCATGCAGAAGGGATCCAGGTCTGCCCTGGCCCTGGCCGTCAGAGATATAGACCTTCATGCCTAGCGCCTGTCTCCATGCCAGAAGAAAGGGAGCCTGATCGTCAATTTCCAGGGGAAAAAAAAGCTACAACTTTCCCAAATGTTTGTCCTTGTTTCCGGACCCCTGTTGGCTTTGGCCTCCAACCAGAGAGAGTCATCTAGGGTAGGGGACAGAGGGTGCCTAGGCCTCAGGACTAAGAGTCCTTGGGCCTGAGGCCAAGGGTGTCAAAGGGCAGGAGGCGAGCTAGTTCAGCAGAGGGCCAGGACCCCCTGGAGACTTAAGCTTGTTTCTTACTCTTTTTTCTCCTTTGTAAGCAGTGTGGCTGCCAGGACAGGCAGGGGAACCTTGGGCGGGGACGAGGAGGTGGAGAGGTTTCATGATTATCTCATTAGCGCTCCTGTGTGCGGATGCCCAGTGTAGACACTGGGCCAGTTTCGGGGGACCACGTCACTGATGCCTTTGAGGAAAGCCAGTGTGCCCCCATTCCCCTGAGGTGGAAACTCAGGTCCAGAGAGAGCAATAGTGCCTGAAGGCCACATAACTTGTCAGTGACAGAGATGGCAGAGAGCCCAAATTGTTGGCCTCTAAAAGGGTTACCTGGGTGGGGATGAGAAGAGAAAAGGCAGAGACATGAAGGGACAGTGTCCAAAGGCCCAGGGCCATCTCAGGGAGCACAGCAAACAGGTGCAGGGTTTCAGGAAGGTGTGGGGAATCAGTCCAATCGCCACATAGTGCGATCCCACTCCCTGTCCAGCTTCACCTCCCATCTCTACCCCTCCCTTTCTGGTCCAGCCACGCCCGTGTTTATCCACCCTGAGCATACTATACTGTAGACTGAAACTTCTTACATAGGCTGTGACCAGTGCCTGAACGGTTGTTCCCTCCACTGCGACCAAGAGAACTCATCTGGCTCTCTGTCCCTCCCTCTGACTCCTAGGAATTGCCCTGATGCTCTGGGCTCACTGTACACCTGAGAGACAGGAACACATAGGGGTCACCTGCACCCCTAGAATCTAAACAAGCCCATGCTTCATAGTCATGTATCATCTAGTTGTCTTTTGTCCCTGGATCTGAGAGACAGGCAAAAATGGGTTTTTCTATCTGTGTGTTCAAGGAAAGGAAGGGTAAGAGAGGGGTGACATAGGCCCAGAACCCTGGGTTTCTCTGAACCACACAGGCCTTGCTGGGTACCAACACCATAGACCCACCAAAGTCACACAAAGAAATCCTTAAGATAGCAGAAAGAATCCTAATGGCCATGAACCAAGAGCCTCCATGTCCAGCTCAGGCACAGCATTTGAAGAGCGAAGTTAGTGAGACGGAGATAAATGGCTTCCTTCCCCCACGCTACTCCATCTCCTCTGCTCAGGTGTACCCCTCAGCCCAAGTATCCACTGGATCCAGTCACCCCCAGACCCCAAGGCCTCACTCTCACCCGGGTCCTCTCTCGCCTGTCCACTGCAGTCCACTCTTATGGGGCCCTGCCTCTGACACAGACCTAACGTCTCCCACTGCTCCATGGCATAGTTCCCGGCCAAAACTCTCAGCATTCCTCCCCGAAACAGGTGGCCCTGCTTCCGCTCTCCCTGTGGAATATGCACTGGCTCCCCGCTGCCCTAGAGTCAGGCCCTCCAATTTTCCTGAGCCTGTCTTTGAGGGCACATTTCCCCAGGTGCTGCCCCTGGCTCTACATCTTAGAATGTACAGTTCCTCCCAGTAGGGATGGCCTTTCTCTCAGTCTCTGCCTGAGAACACCTATTCGCGCCTCAGTCTCAGTCAGAGTTGGACTCGGTGGTTTCAGGGCCCTTCAGCCCAATTAGACTCTGAGCTTTCCCAGCGGCAGAGGAAAGGGTCTGTATTGAGTCAGCTCTAGCCCTCTGCCAGCATAGAGCCTGGCACAGAATGGGCACCAGGAAAAGCAGATGGCTAGGAAACAGAGGCACATTCTTACTTCCACAAAGCCACCTCCCTCCCTTTACCCTACAAGTTCCTTTGCAACCTGTCAAGCTAGACTTGCTATTCACCTGCTCCCCGCAGTGCCCTCCCAGACCTGATTTCCACTGTCCCAAGATGGACGTCGTTGCATTCCAGAAGGATGCCCATAATCATAATTAGAGTAATAACAACCACCACCATTTATTGGGTGTTCGTTGTGTGTCCGGTTATTTAATCCTCACAAGAACCCTAGGAGGGAAGGAGATTTTTTCATTGTACTCGCTTACAGTTAAGGAAGTCATCTGGCCTAAGGTCACATGACTAGTAAGAAAACAGTGCAGGGGTCACTGCCAGGTCTGTCTGACCTGCAAGCCACCTTGCTGCCCAGCTGCTTCCTGGTTTTTATAATCTCACCTCCCAGAGTTGAGAGCAGCCGCCCCCAGCAGCCTGGAGCTGGGTACCAAAGACGGACAGAGAAGACACTGACACTATCCTGCTGTTTTACGATGGCTCAAGGGTTCAGAGCACCCACATGGTGGCTAATGACAGTCTGGAACTCCAGTTCCAGAGGGTGTGACACCTTCTTCTGGCTTCTGAGGGCAGCGGGCACACATGTTGTACATAGACATACATGCAAGCAAAACACCCATACATATAAAATAAAAAACAAATACTTTGTGTAGGAAAACAGAGTCACTGTTCAGAGGGTCACTGGGAGGACGACAAGAGATAATGTGTCTGGAAGAGTAGACAGGGCCAGTGAAAGAGATGAGACAGCTCAGTGGGGAAGGCTTGACACAGACCTGAGTTCAATGCACGGGGAAAGGAACCAACTCCCAAAACTTGTCCTCTAACTTCCCTTGTGTGCAGTGTTACAGAAGCATCCGACCTATCCAATATCTATCTATCTATCTATCTATCTATCTATCTATCTATCTATCTATCTATCTTTCTGACACACACACAAATAATAATAGCAATATAATTTAGGGTTGGGCTCAGTGGTTAAGAGCACTGACTGCTCTTCCAGAGGTCCTGAGTTCAATTCCCAACAACCACATGGTGGCTCACAACCATCTGTAATGGGATCTGATGCCCTCAGAAGACAACTACAGGATGCTCACATACAGAAAATAAATAAATAAATCTATAATAATAATAATTGATAATAATAATAATACAATAAGTCAAAATGATTAAAATAGAACAGCAGATAAGCAGACTGTGGAAAACAAAGTAATTGTCAGTAGCAAGTATGACGCGAACTTCTTAGGTCACCTACACCTAAGAGGACAAAATTCTCCAGGCCCCTTCTCCCAGCTAAAGCTGAGGACCAGTGAGGCTAATACACTGTTCACTTACCTGTTTGCGTTAACTCTCCAAGAGAAGAGCCTTTTATTAACCCTATTCCACACATCAGACAACCAAGAAGGGCGACTGAGTCAAGTCACACAGCAAATCACGCCAGGCAGAGCCCAGTCTGTATCCCAGAGGTAGGGTGTTCAGGGGCTCCTGACTTCTGTATTCTAGTCCAGCTAATAAGAGTTAAAATTAGGAGGAAGGAGCCAAAGAAGATGAATGCTTCCCTGAACCCTCTTCTGGAAGGAGCCTAGGGCTAGAGGAAGCCAAAGATTACCCATCAGCCCCATGCTGGGCTGCTTCTAGCTGCTGGGGGAAGGTCCTGTGATGTGGATGTCACAGGGAAGGTCACAAGATCCAGAGAAATTTACCCCTTGTCCAAGGCCACACCATTAGGAATGTGACTATATCTGGAACCCTGTGGGATCCCTCCTCACCCCTCCCAGCTTCACATCAAACATTCCTGCCTGCCCTTTGGGAAGTTCCCCACCAGAGCTAAGCTAAAGGCTCTGCCACGCTCTCCCAGAAGGTCCAGATGCTTAGCTCCCCCATCTGCGTGACGGGCCCCACTCAGGCCCCAGGACCCACAATTCACAACTGGATGGTGAGATAAGGGTCTTCTATTTTCTGAACCTCAAAGATAGTGTACACTTTGTGTCCAGTCTTACGTTTTCTGAACCTCAATGATAGTGTACACTTTGTATCCATTAACTGTTTATTTAGTCGGACACAAAGCATATAGCTGGGTACCTTGCAGATCCTCAACAAGCATCTTCATTCAGAAATGTTCACTGGGCACTACTAGTACATACCATTCTATCCGTGGTGCTTAGAGACATAAGCAGGAACAGATTAAACAAAAACGCTTGCCCTCCCTGGGGCCTATGTAGAGGAGCAAATTCATGCATCTGGAAGGTATCAATATTCTCATTTTGCAGAAGTGAAAGTGTGATACAAAGAGCAACCCATTTGTAAGTATCCGCAGAAGGAGTCATCTGTCCTAAAGACCTCAGGGCCTTTCTCAGCTCAGCCCAAAACCAGTATCCATCATGTCCAATATCAAGAAAGAACGGACTCAGCTTCTTAACTCCAGATGCCCTGACCCCTTGTGCCTCCCAGTGGCCTCAGAGGCACATACACCCTTCAGAATGGCAGAGTACAGCCAGTTACGTCAAAGCAGTACTCACCCACAAGTAGACGTTGTTGTCGCACAGCCAGGCAGGGAGAGACAGCGCAGCCATCGTCACAGCAGCACATGGAAGCAAAGAACAGAAGTGAGACATGGCACAGCTCTCAAACTCTGGAGTCCTGATCAGCTGTACCTGGGCCAGTGGGGAACCTGTCCCCTCCTCTACCCTCACCCCCACCCAGAGCGCCTCTGGCACTCTGATGACCAGATTCCAGGTAGGGAGCTATCGTCTGAAAATCCACCCTGAGTTCGTCAGGCTGCCCTGGGCCCATTCTCCTGTGAGCAGCACCAGGTGCCAGGTACTGAGGATGCCGTCTGAAGTCACACAGGACCTTACCCATGTGAGCCTCTGGTGCAGCATGGAGCGGTGGTGTAAGTTTACTGAATTACCTCTGTGATGCATGCATCAAGGAGACCTTAGGTACCTGGGGGTCAAATCCTGCCTCCACTTACAGCTCTACCACTGGTGCCGCTCAGGCAATCTCCTAGCCTCTCCCTCCGCATTTCCTTTACTTACCTGTAACACGGAGGGCAGCATTCACCTCCGCCCCTCAGGGCTACGTTGGAGTCTAAGAGTTCACACATGTAAGACTTTTTGAACAATGGTTAGCATATAATTTGTTCATAACTTGTAGCTACTGTGACTACAGGGGGCTGTGGATGGGGACTTTGGAGGGACCTGGTATGGCTGAGATCACCGTCTTCTCGACAAGAATGCTGCGGTTGGGACTGAGGGAGATAATGAAAAATGAAGTCCCAGCACAACGCCTGGTCACTATGATGAGTCTGTAAGCACTGCTGTGACCTTAGGGTGTCCTCCAGCACATCCTCACCGTGCAGGGGCTCATCAGGGCTATGGCAAATGCCCCCCAACAAACACACCCAGTGCTGCAGCTTTGAACCAGCCACCATATTCTCCCAATTTTACAGATTTCTAGTTTATTCGTCACAGTTACCCAAACTCTGTGATGGTGAAATTGTTACTGTTCCCATTTTATAAATAAGGGCAGGGGGGGGGGGTGAAGGGACTCCTTTCTGTGTCCTGGGTGGCATCATATGGGTCTCCAAGTCTAGTGACATGATCAAAGCTCATGTCTGCTTGAATTCTGTTCTCTAAATTTCCCTTCATTTCTTCCCCTTGGTTTCTGTGGTTCTAGCTGCACCGCCCTGACACGCCTTTGAATGCTTTCACCTTTAACTCAATAGTCAAACAGCCAGCTTAGGGTGCAAGCTGTTCCTAAAGCCACCTCTCCTGGCTCAGTCACTGGCACCTTGACCCCCTATAGCTTACCTCAGCCACTAATCATTAAAACATCCAGGGACATCTGCATTCATTCAAATCCACCTTTTATAGATGAGGAAACCGAAGCCCAAAGTGGACTCAACATTACTTTTTAGTGCCCAGCTCTTGAACCTGGACACTTTAGTAGGTATGGGCCTCTGAATAAACATCAGTGGGCTCTCAGCTCCAGGTGTCCCCTCTCTCTCTTTCTCCAGCCTGTTTCCAGCTTCCCAGATTAAACATCCCAGAACTCAGAGCTCAATCCAGAAGTCACTGGACATTTCTACAGGTTAGGACTAGGGAATGAGCTAGACAGGTAGAGTATTGGGAAATGAAGACTTCGTGTCTTAGGGAAGATGAGGCTTCAGAGTTGGCTGCAGGTTCAAATCCCAAAGTCACAACTGTGTGACTTTGGTTAAGTCAGTTTGCCCCCATGATTGCCTGTAGAACAAGGGCAATGCTTCATGAGGGGCTAAAGATTAACCAAGTTGGTGTCACATACAAACTTAGGAAAGAAAATAGGCAAGGGCCCTAACTAATTAGAGAACAAAGCCAAAAACAGTCTGTGGGCTCATGACAGGCAACTTCAACCTAAGCCCATTCTAGCTCTTTGTACAGTATGAGTCTGTTCTAAACCAGGTCATGAAGTGTGATCTGTTTCTGCTGTCAAAGGTCACCAATACAGGAAACAATGACAAGGGGCGCTAGAACACACAGAGACTCAGGGCTGATTTCCCTCTTGATATTAGAGAGGGAAACTGAAATCCAGGAGGAAAAGTACCTGGCCCACAGACTATGAAAAGATAGAAGCTTGTCCTGTGATAAACCTTAGGCTCTAGGGAAATCCTGAACACACACACACACACACACACACACACACACACACACACACACACACGATGTGCACAAAGACCTACCTGTCTTATAAACCCACTCTATGGCTGGAGAGATGGCTCAGTGGTTAAGAGCACTGTCCAGAGGTCCTAAGTTCCAATCCCAACAACCACATGGTGGCTCACAACCATCTGTAATGGGATCTGATGCCCTCTTCTGGGGTGTCTGAAGACAGCGACAGTGTACTTATATATAATAAATAAATCTTAAAAAAAAAATAAGCCCACTCTACAAACCCACCCCAACCTGGGCCATGAGGCCTATGGGAGTATCCTCTCCAGTACTGTTCCTGGGAAACCTGTGTGGCACACAGTAGGTGCTCAGGAGGCTTAAGAAACAACCAAGTGAGGTTTTCTGGGTCCCCTCTAGGCCTCTCTCTCTCTTTGTATCTTCCCTCCTGACTCCCACCCTCTCTCACCCTGTGTCCAGGTCCTAACAGCTGGGCCTAGCTCCAGCTCACAGAGTGCTGGGACTGCCCCTGTGTCAGCATCTTCCCAGCCAGCCGGGATACTCCTGCTCGATGCAGCCAGCCAGGCTCCTGGCCAGGGTCCACTCTGCAGAGAGGGCGCTGGCTCAGTCAGAGCCTTATCCCCACTGGCCTATGGGGGGGGGGCAACCTGGGAGTCCTGGGAGCTTCTATTGGCACCCAGCGCCTACAGAGGAAAGCCAGTTTGGTCTAGACAGTGTGACTATGTGTTGATCAAGAGACAGTGGGACTGTGGGGTGCCACCCACACATCCAGCCAGTCCACCCAAGCACCATGCTGCTGGGACCTGGCAAGCCTTAGCTGAATCTCCTCTATACACAGGGATTCCCCTCAGGGTTCCCCCACTCCATTCCCTTCTTAAAACACTGGCATATTCTCATAGCAGCTACCAATCTGGCCACTGCATACTTAATGCTTCATTTGATTCTGCTAATGCCTATAAGGTCTAGATTATTGGGGGTCAGGGGAGTGCTGGGAGAGAAGACTGAGTCAAGTAAGGTCACGTCAAACAGTAACAGCTAGGCTAGGATTCAAACCTAGTTCTTCTGAGTGAAAAATCTGTGTGGTACTGTTACTGCCCCTCCCTCTCCGTTCCCTACAGCCTCTGGTTATTTTCTTCCCAGACCCTGCATCTCCTTCTGCAGTGTCCCTTCCCCATTCCCACAGTTAGTAATTCCCTCCCCACAACGGCTGTAACACCTTGTTTCTGTGCAGCCAACAGGTACCACAGACTGCCACTGGAAGTTATTTCTGAGGTGTCTGCCTTAGGGGACCTTTGAAGGCAAGGAGTCACCCAGCAGGTGTTTCTATCTCTCTTCTTCCTCCATTCCCAAGCAAGTCTCCCTGGCCTCCCTTCCTCCCTCACCTCAGCCGCCTGTCAGCGTCGACCTCCATCCAGGTCTGTGACCGGGTGAGGACTACAAGTGGACAAGAGCTTACTAAAGTGTGGGGGAGGGGAGGCTCTGCGACATTGCTCTGGCCTCTCCCTAGCCCATTCAGTAGCTGAGGACCCAACCCGGTCTCGGCACCAAGCGACTCTCCCTGGAACTCCCAACTGCCTTAAAGCCCACTCGAAACCAGCCATTCTCCTAGAGCCTCTACGTTTAGGAGAAGGCTCCCGGGGAAGAGAAGGGAATACCTTCTCCCTGTTGCAGGAATTTAAGAGATAGGTTAAATGCAGTCATTGTCTCCCAGGGGAACCCGAGGGCCCTGGAATAACTGTACACAACCCCTGAGAGAGAGTGCTCCCCTGTCCTTTCAGGGCAGATTCGGCCTGGGATCTAAGTCTCCGCCTCCAGTCTGCAAGGCTGCAGAGGTCCGGTCCTCCCCCAAAGAGGTGGGGCCCCCAGGAAAGTGCGGCTTGAAGACCAAGACAACTCTTTACAAACACAGAGGGCAGACAGGAAAATATGTGAGACAGGGAACTCAGAGACGACGGAGTAGGAGCCTGACCCCGAGCAGACCCAGAAGATCTGAGGCAGAGGAAGTCCCAGCCTGGACGCGAGGGCGTGCGTCCGGGCGGTGACTCAAGGGCCATCCTGACCGGCAGAGCCAGGGCCGTAGCTCGCGGGTCCGGGGTCCGGAAACTCAGAGTCAGTTACGTAAGGACCCGAGCAGGGCTCCCGGGGTCCCCCTCCCACCGCCCTCTGGGTGCCCAGGAGCACGCGGGCTCACAGGGTGGGGCTGCGCCCGGGCACAGAGACCTACTGCGGACGAACACCCGCGACAGGACTCCAGGTCCGGAGCGAGCTACTGCATGCCGTCTCCCGAGCTCCGCACACCCTCGACTTTGAGACTCCAGAACCCCTGGGGACCTCAAGTTTGGAGCATCAGCTCCAGAACCTCCAGCACCCCCGCCGGGGATCCCGTGACCCTCGGCTCGCAGCTCCCGGGACAGTCCGGGTCCTTGGGAGCGGGCTTCTGGGTCTTGCACCTTGTCCTTCCCAGGCACAGGGGCCCACCCCCTAAGGCGGTCCAGGCTCACCTGGGCTGCACAGGACAGGGACCTGGCAGGGACCTGGCCAGGCCGGGCCGGGCCGCGTCCTCGCTCTCCGAGGCTCTCTCCCTTTAAGAGGTTCCTGCCACTTTGCCCCGCCGGGGGCCTCCACCTGCACTGACAGGGCAACTCTGATGCGAGGCCCCGCCCTCCCCTCCGGAGGTCCTCTAATTGGTGCAGACAACTGCCAATCTTTGGGGCGGCAGGACCGGGCACAGCAGCCCGACTGTCGCAACCGGGAAGGGGCGGGGGCTGCAGGTGCGGCCAGGCCGGGACGCCCAGCCTAGAACAGCTCCTGATAGAGTCGGAGCGGTCAGGGGAGGGGAAACATGGAGTTCCTGGATTGGCTGGTATGGTCGCTGACGTCATGTTGCAAAAGTATAAAGCAATTTGCCACGTGGTGCTGACCCTAAGGCATTAGGATGGGATGGGGGTTGTTCTAGGGGAGTTAGGAAAGTGACCTTGACAGCGTAGAGTTACCTGAATCACCTGTTTAGCTAATTCATTCTGTGTGACCTTGAACAATCCACTTCTCTGAATTTCCTCAACTAGAAACCCTCTGATGTTTTCCTGAGGATAAGTGACATTTGTTAAATACCAACCGCAAGTCTGGGACCCCAAAATGTGTCCATTAACTGGAGTTCCTGGTTTCTCTTGTGCCTGCTTTGTTCCTCTTCTCAGTGGCTTCCTCTCTCTTAATGATCTGTCCCCATCAACCCTGGAAGAGGTATATGTAATCACTGGCCTAAGACCCCTCTTCTTCCTCTCATTCCAGACCTGCCAAGGTCAGGAAGCTGGCTGACTCCCAGCATGAACTCATCCTAACTAAACTACCCCACAATTTCAAAAGCTCTTCATGAGATTAAGGCCAAATCTGCCTTAGGATTCCCACCTACAGAGGGCAAACATAATCCCCCTTTTATGCAGAGGAATCAGAGAGTCAAATCGTAAAATCATGGAATGTTCACTATGCCAGGGAGCCCTGGAGAGTGAGTCTCTCGTTTGGACAAATGGGGAAACTGAGGATCACTGAGGGCAAATAACTTCCTGAGTTTTGGTGACCTGAATGTTTGTCATGGAGGGGGGAGGGGGGAGTCACTTGGCACCGGAGAAACCTTTTGACTCCTTTAACCAGAAATCTGGATGTTTTAGGACTAGTTATATGAACACAGTATGAAAACCTGGGACGTAGCCCCAGGCTCCCGAGCAGACCAAAACCCCTCTCTCCTGACTACCCAAGGCAGTGTTGGCATTAGTCAAAGCTAAAAACGCAGATGTAGACTGCTTAAATTATCTCAGATTTGAGTCTGCAGGTAAGCTTGTTCCCCTGGTGGGGGGCGAGAGGTAAAATACGACATTGCGCCAACCCGATGTAGAATTACTGTGCTGATTAACTGAGAGCGAAAAGCTGCAAACACAAATATTCAATCACGGATCCGGTATTATTTTTTAATTGCTCTCATGTGTACCCATTCACGCGTGCCGCAGAGAGAGGAGACTCTGAACTCTTTAATTTGGCCTCGGTAAACAAGGGCTCCCCCTGCCAGCTGCCTCCTTTCCCCAGACTCAGTCTAAGGTCTGCCAAGAGGAAAACACCAGCCCTGGGATGGACAGAGTCGTTCTAAAGGGCTGACGAGGCCCCACCTCTCCGCTCGGGCGCGAGGCTCCAGCTCCGTTTGGTTTTGCTGCGAGTGGGTGACTCAGCAGTGCCAGCTGCCTGGCCCTGCCTGATTAGCCTGTACGCCTATGTGTGAGCTTGTACTTGAGAATACATCTGAGAAAGTGTTTGTGAAGCTCTGTGTGGGCTGTCAGGGTACTGGGGCTGGGGGTTGGGCTGGGGAGGGTGGGTGTGACTTTACATGCGGAGGATGACTATTTGTGTCCCAGAATCACATTGCCTGGTTCTGAACTATCTGCACCTAGAGACTTTTGTCCGACCCCTGGAACCTCTGTGCAGAGGAACCTGTGTGTTTCCTGTTGAGGCACCGTATGGACATCCAATGCCTTCTCAGGGAACCCTGTGGGGATCCACGTTACTGAACCGCCTCTGACAGGGAATTCTTAGCGCCTCCCCGTGGGCCCTACCTGAGAGGCTCCCTGGGAGAGGTGACTGACGTCCTGAAGGGACAGTTAACATTTCCTTGCCACTAGTATTTTGCATTCAATCTGCTCATTTTCTATCATTGAATTCTTCCAGTCAGAAATGTGTTTGACACGCCGAGAGCTGACGTGACAGCCACGCAGTTCTGAAATAACTTCGAAGGTGGCAGGCAGGGCACAGCTTTCTTCTGGAGGCTGAAGGCTCAGTTTGCTGGGGCCTGTGGGCAACTGATAAGCTGGGGGGGGGGAGGGACCTGTTTGTGTCAGCCGCTCTCCCCTTCTGAGAATGCCTGAGCCTCCTTATCTTGTCAGAGCCTGGGTGCTGTCCTCAGCTTCAAGTGGGCATGAGCTGAGTGATAAAGTTCCCAGGGAATAGAAGTGTAGAAATGTGTGTGTGTGTGTGTGTGTGTGTGTGTGTGTGTGTGTATGAGAGAGACAGACAGACATGTGGGTGTACATATGTGAGAACATCTGTTTCTTCAACAGAACTTTGTTTAGGACCTTTTTCGAAGTTAACGCCCCCCCACCACACACACACACACACACACACACACACACACATACACACACACACACAAAGGCATGGTAGCATATCTACAATACCAGTTCTTGGGTTGAAGCAGGAGAATCTGTCCAAGGCCAGCAGGGCACATGAAATCCTGAAATCCTGTCTCAAAAACAAAGCAAACAAACAAAAAGTTAATTCCTCGGGGGTGGAGGGGGGGGATGGGGGGTGGGTGGGAGGAATTGGTGGGGAGGGGAGCATGCTCGGTGCCCCTGGGTCTTTAGTCATAATATCTTAGGAGGCTGAGGCAAGAAAATTGCTTAAGAGAACTTTCATAGCCTCCGCTACCCTGTCTCATAACAAACAAATTTAAAAAAATAAAACACAACCTAGATAAATAAACAAAATTTACAAGCTTCCAAGTGGGCTGGCAAGATAGCTTGTTGGGTAAAGGCTTCAGCTGTCAAGCCTGAGTAGATCCCCAGGACCAGGGGGTGGAGAGAACCAACCCCCACAAGCTGACCTCTGACCTACACACAGGGGTTGAGGGTAAAAAAAAAAATCTTTATATTAAAAACCTGCCAGATGTAGTGGCATACACCTATAAATGCTAGCTGGAGGCAGAAGGGTCAGGAGCTCAAGGCCGTTCTCAGCTACACATTGAATTCAAGATGAAACTGAGAAGCCTCTGTAAAACTCTGTCTCCAAGAACCACTAAAACCTTCTAGTTCAACAAACAGAAATATTGACCAATAAACACCCTAAGTCCAGAGGTAGAAAGAGGAACTCAGCCAGGCCCAAGGCATGGTGGGAAAGAGGAACCGAAGGCCTGAGGCAGCCAGGCAGCTCTAACCAGCTGCAGTTTGAATCCTGCCTCTGCCTCTCTCAGGAATCTCAGCCTGTTTCTTCATCAGTCAGATGATGTAATGGCTCTCACCCCTGTCTCTCTTTCCCACTGGAGCCACTGGAAGAGAAAGCATTTGTACGTTCCTCTCTGCAGGGAGGGGAGGAGGGGGAAGCACGCCCTTGCTGTGATTCATGGCTCCTATGAGGACAGCCCTGAACTAATGTGTACTCAGAGCTGGGAAGGCAATGTGGCTCCGTCTGCAGCGTGAAGAATGTTTTCTGGAGGAGGTAACCTTCCAGCTAGATTTTGTAGGATGAATTTACTACGTAGGGATGGGAGAGTACATCCCACGTGAAGGAGCGGCCTGCATAAAGACTCTACGATAGGAAAATAGTAAAAATACGTGTTCCGGGAACAAGACACACGGGCTGGCAGAGTGAGCCAGGAGAGCAATGTATTAGACGCCAGGTCCGGGCACAGAATGACAGATTTGGGGATGGTTGGGGACTGGGACCATTCTTATGGGTGTCTGGCAGCCATTAGCGCAGGGAGACTTGGTGGTGGGGTGAGGAGTCAACTATCAACTATCTCAGAAGGGCACACTGGGGACATGGGACAAATCTCCAGATTGAGCAGGTGACATAAATAGAGAAAAATGTAAGTGTCCTTTGCCCCAGGCTAGGGGGGTTTCAATGGGGACCGGGGTAGGGGGTGGGAGGTAGGAGGGTGGGACCCCCAGACAAATTGTGTTTAGTGTACCTGTAACCCTACCAGCAAACGCTGAAGAGTTCTGAAAGGCCCCGCTGCCCACAAGTTCCTCTGGTTTTGTTGCAATGTAAGGCTGCTGCCAATCCCGCAGGGAGAATCTGCCAGAGGAAGATGCCACTTCCTGCTGACAAGAGTCCTGGGTGTTGGGAGATGCCTAGTGCCTCATTCCCTACTCCCTTGCTTTATAGATGAAGAAAACGGAGCTCAGAGACCTGTTCATGAACACAGTCCCTAAGCAGCTTGAGCAGGACTTGAAGACACCACCTTCATTTGCTGGGAGAGCAGGAAAGATTTGATCATGCTTGGGAAAGCTGAGAGAGTTACCACGCTTCAAAAGCCAGGGAGAAGAAAAGACGGTGTTTGGCGCCACCTAGTGTTAGAGAGTTGAGTAGGCCGAAACATGGAGTTAAGCTTTCTTGGCATCCAGGGATTAACTGGACCAGCCTCTCCTCCCTGTAGTTTGGGGATAGGGGCTATGGGAAGGGAGTTTCAGGCATGAGTATCCTGGATTGCACAGCCAGATCACACAACTTGCTAAAAGTCACCAAATACGGTTATTATCCTGTTCCTTAGCTCCTCCCTAAGTGCCCTTAGTGGATTTAACTCAATGACAGCAAATACATAGGTAGCAAGAAGAGGCTTTAAGTTTGAGCTTCATCCAGCATCACGACACTAGAGAGATAGGAAGAGGCAGGATGAGCTGGGCTGGGAGGATGACTAGTTAGGCAAAGTCCAGACTGTAGGGTAGGCAGTTTGTTTAAGAGAAAAGTGTGGCCAGATGGAGTTTCATACTCCAGTAATCCCAGGACTCAGGAGGCAGAGTCAGAAGGATCACTGCAAGTTCAAAGCCAGCCTGGTCTACCCAGGCCAGACAGGACTACAGTGAGTCTCAATCTCAAACAAAGAAAAAGGAGGGAAAACCTCAGCCAGGCATAGTGTCTGTGTCAGGCCTGTAATCTCAGCACCTGTGGATGCTGAGGCAGGAGGATTGCCATGAAGCTAACATCAGTCTAAACTACACTCTGAAGCCCTGCACTTCCTCCCCCTAAGCACAGACATGTATTTCTTTGCACCCAGGACACTGAGGCAGGAAGATCTGGAGGGCAGCCCAAACTGTGTAGTAAGATTCTGTCCTAAAAGGAAGGTGCATACAGAGAGATGGCATAGTCTGCAGAAAGCCTGTCTTGCAAGTTTAGGACCTGAGGGGTTTTGTTAACATTTATTTTTATTGGTCTGGAGAGATGGTTCAGTGGTCAAGAGCATTTCTTCTTCTTGCAACAGACCTGTGCTCAATTCCTAGTAACTAATGGTGGCTCACGGCCATCTGTAACTACAGTTGCAGAAAAGCCAACTCCCTCTTCTCAATTCCGAGGGCACCAGGCATAAATGCAAGCAAAACACTCATATGTTATAAAAAAAGATTGCCTCTGAAATTATGAGGATTATAAAAGATAAATATAAGCCTTTAACATACATGGTTCAGAGAACACGAAAGACAACCAGTTATTAATGTCATTGTTACTACTACAGAAGGGCACAGCTTTGAAAGAGAGACACTAATATCTTCCACAAGAAGTCTACAATGTGGGCTGGAGAGATGGCTCAGTGGTTAAGAGCTCTGACTGCCCTTCCAGAGGTCCTGAGTTCAATTCCCAGCAACCACCTGGTGGCTCACAACCATCTGTAATGGGATCTGATGCCCTCTTCTGGTGTGTCTGAAGACAGCTACAGTATACTCATATGCATAATAAATAGATCTAAAATTCCAATTTAGAAAAGACATTTATAGTAAAATGCTAAACACTAAGCCATTAAAAATACTTATCTTCATTTTTATTTGTTTGTTTGTTTTTTCCTGGAGCTGGGGACCGAACCCAGGACCTTGCAGTTGCTAGGCAAGTGCTCTACCACTGAGCTAAATCCCCAACACTATCTTCATTTTTAAACCCAAGGGTGGCTCCTCCTCTTCCTCCTCCTCTTCTTCCTCCTCCTCCTCCTCTTCTTCCTCCTCCTCCTCCTCCTCTTCTTCCTCCTCCTCCTCCTTCTTTGAGACAGGGTTTCTCTGTGTTGCCCTGGCTCTCCTGGAACTTTCTCTGTAGACCAGGCTGTCCTAGAACTCAGAGGTCTACCTGCCTTTGCCTCCCAAGTGCTGGGATTAAAGGCATGCACTACTACGCCCTGGTTGCCAAGTTTTCTTCCCAGTACCTACATAAAAAGCTGGGAGAGTGGCATAAGTTTAGATATCCGGAAGTGAGAAAACAGAGACTGACAGATCCCTGTAGCTCCATGGCCAGGCTGACCTAACCAGCAAGCCCTTGGTTCCAAAGGGAGAGCCCGGTCTCAAAAACAAAAACAAAAAAGCAAGCAAACAAACAAACCCCAGCAAAATGGGGCCAGTAAAGTGGTTCATGCAAGCAAGCCGTCCTGAGCTCAATCTCTGGTACTCAGATAAGGGTGGAAGGAGGAAAACAACTTCAAGAAGTTGTCCTCTGACTTCCACACGTCTATCACAGCACAAGCACTAATGTTAATACATTTAAAAATAATTTTAAAAAACAACAAGGTGGATGGCTCCTGAGGAACAACACCTGAGCTACTCTTCCAGAGGTCCTGAGTTCAATTCCCAGCAACCCCATGGTGGCTCACAGCCATCTGTAAAGGGATCCAATGCCCTCTTCTGGTGTGCTTGAAAGCAGAGCACGGGCTGGAGAGATGGCTCAGCGGTTAAGAGCACCCGACTGCTCTTCCAGAGGTCATGAGTTCAATTCCCAGCAACCACATGGTGGCTCACAGCCATCTGTAAAGGGATCCGATGCTCTCTTCTGGTGTATCTGAAGACAGCTACAGTGTACTTATATATAATAAATGAATAAATCTTTAAAAAAAAGAAAGCAGAGCACTAGTATACATAAAATAAGTAAATAGATAAATATTTTAAGAATATGCCTGACACATGTGCTTGGGACATATGGAAACACTGGACAGCAGATCTCATAAACCTGGAAGCCAAGCCCCTTCCTGGAACCCATGAAAATGTAAGGCCATTCTGGACCTGTAGGTTGAAAGAACCCCGGATCGGGGAGACCCTCACTCAAGTCTCAGGATGACTCGACCCCCCAAGAACTCACGAGAGACCGATCTTGATGCAATCAACAAGAGGTTTATTGATAGGGACGGCAGAAACCAGTGCACTGGGGTCGAGACTCATATCCTACACAGGGGTAGAGGAGTTCGACCTCGAATGGTTGGGAGAAGGGGTATTTAAGGGAAAAACCATACCAAATCACAAGGAAGAACCTCCTGTTTCTCATGATTGTTCTTTAAGATATTAATCTAACTTTATGGTTAACCAGTTCCTGCTACTATGGTCAGCTGCTGTTATGGTTAGCTGCTATTATGGTTAGCTAGTTCCTGGAACAAAGTGACTGAACCAGCTGGTGCAATTACTCTTTCTGCAATCAGCTAGTTTCTGGAACAGGCAGTTCCAGGGCCCACTTTTTTTCTTTCTTTTGGCTTCAACTTTTGTCTAGGGGGCAATTTTAAACTTTCTCCTTTCAAGGTTAAGTATTGAAAAGATTCAGAAGCTAGAACAGGATGTAGGTCTGAGTTTCACAGCCCCTTCCCCAGGCAGGGCTCCCCCCCCCCCAACTCCTGGCTTCTTTGGTGTGCTCCTATACTTAGAGCCAGGTTGGCAGGTGTCATGTAGGAAGAGCTACAGTGGGCAGGTGCCAGAAGTCATCTAGGAAAGGATATGGCAAGCAAGTGAGTTTTCTGGAGATGGCCCACTGCTTTGCATGGCTGCAATGGGTGAGCCCTGAGGGTCCTTAGAGACGTCATCCCAGGAAAGCGTCTTGATTTTTTTTTTCTTTTTTCTTTTTTTCGGAGCTGGGGACCAAACCCAGGGCCTTGCGCTTGCTAGGCAAGCGCTCTACCACTGAGCTAAATCCCCAACCCCGTGTCTTGCTTAATATGCCTTTCCCATCAATATTCCATAGCCTAAGGATTCCTAGGCATCAGCAAATTGGCAAATTGGGCAAATGTCCTGCAGATCAACATGAAGAAGAACTTTCATGAATTAATGCTAGATGAGTTAATTAGAGCATTCCTGATTTGATTCAAATAATTTTAAGAAGAAAGTTTAAGGGGATGGTCTTCATCGTTTTACCAGAATGATGTAATAAAGAATGAAGAATAGAATGTGCCCCCCTTCATATAGTAGTAAGTGGAGGCTGCATAATAAGGAATACATTGCGCTTTCATAAATTACACTAAGAAGAGAAACAGGCTTGGGACAAATTTGTGATCAAGGGAAAACATTCATCCTAGGTCAGGTCCAAGGATGAGGCCACAGGTGTGCACGGTGATAAAGCAAGGCCTTGTGAAACTGTTACTGTGAACTTATAATGAGCTTATGGAATGAAACGCTGCTTTGAACTATTGACATCCTTTTGTAACTCCGCCTTTGTGTAACATTTTATCTATGAGGAATTTTTGTCTAAGAAAGTATAAATTGTGTGTGTATGTGTATATGTATATGTGTATATATGTGTATATATGTATATATATGTGTGTATATGTGTATACATATACACACATATATATGTCTATCTGTCTATATGTATGTACGTACACACGTGTGCACGTGTGTAGGTGTGTGTGTGTGTGTGTGTGTGTGTGTGTGTGACTTTCTTCCTTTTTTCTCTCTGGCTCACAAAGAGTTAACAAACTCCAAGCCTCTTGCCAGATCAGCTAGAGGCCCTAGAGGCAGAAAGAAAAGAGTTCAACTTCTTTTCTTAATCCCCTGCTGTTACCAGCAGGAGTTAATTGCCAGAAGCCAGTGGCTTTTGTCCGCAGAAATTACTAAGAGTAAGCAACTTTTGTCCCCCAAATTGCCGACACCAGTCTCCTGCCTTCCTCTCAGAACTGGATTCAGGCTGGTCTGGGACCGTCTTCTGGACCTTCTGCTCTATTCTGTAGAACCATCCTTTCTCTTCCAGATCGGGAGGACTTGTCTCCTCGGGTATGACAGAGCTGTTGGCGGAGCCTCTGCAGTGCTGTTGGCATCTCTCCGTGGTCAGAACAAATGGGCATATCTTTTTGGTTGTTGCACTAGTTATTGTGGGGGAGGGGCCACGTGCGTGTCATGGAGTATGAGGCTCTCTTTGTTCGGTTTTCATGCTGGATGGTGGGGATTGAACCGTCGCTGCCCATCCCTAGTCTGTCTCTCCCTACTCCTTCATCTGCACCCCCTCTGCAAAGCCAGGGGGTAAAGAAAAATCCAAGGCATCCCGACAGCCCTTGGGAGTAGGGCACCGAGGAAGGGGGCCCATCTGCAGCCCTGCCATTGGATGGAGGACGGGGGCGTGGCTTCCTGGGTCGCTGCTTCCGTTTAATCAGCTAACAGTCTGGTGCACCGTAAGTCGTGCCCATGGTTGAATGAGTAAGTTGGAGGAAGCAGTTTAGGAGAAGGAGGCCCTGTTGGGAAATCATCCTTCCCGGTTGCTCTCACCCTCCTGTGAGTTTGTTTCCTGACCCGGAGATCTTGGCTGTGCTTCATGTGTGTCTCAGCAAAAGTTCTTAGCTTGGCCTCTTTCTGTTCAGAGCACCATTGTATCAGAAGCAGCTGTGTGACTGTGGGCAAGTCGCTTCCCTCTTTCCTTCCCTCATCTCCTCATTAATTACAAATACTCATTTTGGGGCCAGGAATGTAGCTCGTTAGTAGAATGCTTACCCAGAATGCACTATACTCCATGCGTGATCACTACCCGCATCAAATAAAACCAGGCATGGTGGTATCTGCCTATAATCTTAGTTTTAAGGAGAGAGGCAGGAGGACCAGCACTTCCGAGCCATCCTCAGCTCCTTAGCAAGCTGGAGATCCAGCCAGAATACATAAGACCTTGTCTCAAAAACCAACAACAATATGGATCCTGCTCCCCTAAATGGACTGTCTTGTCTGGTCTGCCTCAGCGGGAGAGGATTCACCTAGTCTGGAAGTGACTTGATATGCAAAGGTAGGGGTTTGGGGGAGGGGGAAGGCACCCAGAGAGGGACTCCCCGTTCTCAAAGGAGTAAGGGAGGGTGGAATGGGGAGAGAATCTGCATGAGCGGGTACCGGGATGGGAGGAGATGGGTGCAGGGCTGATATTAGGCTGTAAAGTGAATGAATGAATAAATAAATAAAACCCCACTTTTTCCCTTTAAAATGTCCATTTAAAATAGATTGCAAAACAGTGAGCTTTGGGGGCTGGAGAGGCAGGTCAGCAGTTAAAAGTACCAACTGTGGGCTGGAGAGATGTGGTTAAGAGCACTGACTGCTCTTCCAGAGGTCATGAGTTCACAATTCCCAGCAACCACATGGTGGCTCACAACCATCTGTAATGAGATCTGGTGCCTTCTTCTGGCCTGCAGTCACATATGCAGGCAGAATGCTGTACATAAAATAAATAAATATCTTTAAAAAAAAAAAAGTACCAACTGCTCTTCCAGAGGACTTGGGTCCAATTCCCAGCACCCACTTGGGCTCAACCATCTGTAACTCTAAATTCAGGGGGTCTGATGCCCTCTCTGGCTCCCAAAGGCACTAGACATGGTATATAGACACACACACAGGAAAAAGAATAAAGACACAACCAGACACATAAAAGAAAAAGAAAACAGCAGACTCCAGGATGGGAGTGTAGCTCAATGGGCAGAATGTGTGCCTATGGAGCAGGGGCCGTGGGTCTGATCACTTGTCAGGTATGATGCTTGTGGCACAGCACACTGGATGCAGATGCAGGAAGATCTGAAAGTCAAGGTGACCCCCAGAGACATAAAATTTGAGGCCAGCCTGTGCTACATGAGATGCTACAGAAGGAAGCTCAAAAATAGGTGGAAGTCATTATGACATTTTCACATGTGTATTCCTGTAATATGTTCATAACCACATCCCCATTTTCTCCTCTTACTCTCCTCCCCATCCCTCCTTCCACTCTCCTTCCTCCCACTCTAAGAATACCCACTTTAGGTACAGCCTGAGTTGGCCTGCCAGCAACCCTAACTTAGTAACTGGGCAGGAGGCAGGACTCTGAGGTGGGAGGAGCTTTTGAGTCCAGGTTTCTAATAAGCCTGAACAATATAGATTCTGCTTAAAAACAAACAAACAACAGAACACTCCATTTTAAGGTATTTTTAGGGACGATGGTATAATAGTTTACTGAGAGAACACCTGCCGGGTGTGTACACAGCCCTAGGTTTGATGGACAAACATGATAGATAGATAGATAGATAGATAGATAGATAGATAGATAGATAGATACATACATACATACATACATACATATGTACATACATACATATTCATAGATACAGAGATGAGATACATAGATAGATACATACATATTCATAGATACAGAGATGAGATACATAGATAGATAGATAGATAGATAGATAGATAGATAGATAGATAGATAGATAGATAAAGCAGACAAATTTTTTTCCTCTTTTTTTTTCCCCCC
This sequence comes from Rattus norvegicus, assembly GCF_021556685.1. Taxonomy (NCBI): domain Eukaryota; kingdom Metazoa; phylum Chordata; class Mammalia; order Rodentia; family Muridae; genus Rattus; species Rattus norvegicus. Next base: position 150,291,391 of record NC_141538.1, read on the forward strand.
CGGAGCTGGGGACCGAACTCAGGGCCTTGCGCTTGCTAGGCAAGCGCTTAACCACTGAGCTAAATCCCCAACCCCGCAGACAAATTTAAAATAGTGTTTTGCAGAGGGTGGTGGCTCAGGCTTGTAATCCCAGTACTTGGGATACAGGAGGGTCAGAAGTTCAAGGTTAGTCTTAGTTACACATTGAATTAATTGTAGGATAGCCTGAGACACATGAAACCCTGTCACCAAAAACACGGGGGAAAAACTATAAAGTGTTTTCAGTTCATTCAATTAACATCTTTATCAGGAGCCAACAGCTCCAGGGATGAGGCCACCAGTCTGGCAAAGGGGCTGAAGTGTGTGCAGAATGGAAAAACTAAAAGGGAGGGTGCAAGTGCAAGATGTGGCCTGTAGGTGGCAGCAGTGTCTGTGAAGTTAGGGACCCTCCAGCAGCTCCTCCGACATTTCTTCAAGTCAAGCTGTTGGGCTGTTTAAGTGAACCAATACAGGTGTGTAAACGTGCCCCTGGCAGGAAGTGGTGTACAGAGTGCATATCATGCCTGTAGCATTGACACACGTGGGCAGGTAAAGGAGCAAAAACATCCTGGAGCCAAGAGTGAGTTTTTGCGTGAGAATGAAATTCCAAAGTACTGGGAATGTATATGCACAGTCTGGACTGTGTGTGCGCAAGTGTGTCTATAGTTTTATGTGAGTGTGTGGTTTGGCACTTCCTGGATTTTTTTTTAAGCCCTGTGACCATGTGATGAAGGTTCATGATCCTGTGGGAAGATGCAGTTAATGCCCCATTTTCTGGAGGGTTCTAGGGTACCCTGGAGACACCTGGGTGCCTCTGGCAACAAAGAAACATACCCAGAAGTCAATGGACTAGTGAATCACTTATATACCAGTCTCCTTATTTTCCATTTTTTTGTCCAAAAGTATATACATATATGTGTGCCTGGTTCCTGCGGAGGTCAGAAGAAGGAATCGGATCTCCTGAAACAGGAGTTACAGGTGGCCATGAGCTACTGTGTGGTTGCTGGGAATTGAATCAGCCAGTGCTCTTAACTGCTAAGCCATCTCTCCAGCCCACTGTGGTGTGTGTGTGTGTGTGTGTGTGTGTGTGTGTGTGTGTGTGTGTGTGTAATTATCCTGGAACTTGCTCTGTAGACCAGGCTAGAACTCACAGGATCCACCATCCTCTGCCTCCTGAGTGCTGGAATCAAAGGCACCCAGCTTCCTTTTTCTCTTGGTAAAAGCAGGCACCATGTTCCTGAGTTCCAGGAGGTCAGGTAGGGACCCTGACAGCAGAGTGGTGTAGCTGACCTCAGAAGGCAGTGAAGTTAGCACGAGGCAGGAGTCTGCATGCCCTGGCCCACTTCTCTGAGCAGAGTTTGCAGTCCTCTCTGCCACACCCACTCCAGTGGAGTCTGTGACCTGATGCTCTTGTGCTTCGTTTCTACCCAGAGCAGAGGCGTGTGCCTGGAATGGCTTGGCCTCCTGGAGATCCTGGTGGTCTCCCTACAAATAGATGATGACTGGGGTCTATGCTTGCGGTGGAGGTGCCTTCTGTGTTCTAACCTTGGTAATCTTAGCAACTTTAAGCCTGTCAGCAATATCTGATTTTAAGAATATAGCAGTGTGGGGCTGGGGATTTAGCTCAGTGGTAGAGCGCTTACCTAGGAAGCGCAAGGCCCTGGGTTCGGTCCCCAGCTCCGAAAAAAAGAACCAAAAAAAAAAAAAAAAAAGAATATAGCAGTGTGGGAAGATGGGCGTGTACCTTTAGATGTCTCAGGAACTGAAAGTTCAGAGAAGGAAACGTCTCACACCATCATGGTCCTGATGAACTCAACGGCTGCGATGAATTCAGCTGCTGCACGCATTAGCTCCCAGCAAATAGGAGAGAAATTAATTGCAGTTACTAACAACATGACTGTTCCAGAAAAGCCTTTCCCCCCTTTTTGGAAAAGTTTTGTTTAACATGATTCAAAATAGTAATGATTCTTTTGGAAAGATCATAGACAAGTTCCAACAAGTTGAACAAACTTATCAAGATTAAACTATGGCTACAAAAGTTTCCTTACTATTCTGAAGGGCTATAAATATAGAGTTTAAACTTTATTATGACAAAGGTAAATGATGAATGCATACCTGGTGCCCACAAATCTGGCAGTATAACTGCAGTTTTTTAAAGTATTGTTTGCAGTTGAGAACTGTTTCCTAGACTGTATGTTTAGCTTTCCTCCTTGCAAGGGACATTGGTGGGGTGATGAATAAGAGCTGGATGACTGCCAATTATGATGTACCTGTTTTAACTGCTTAAATATATCCCAAAAAGTAAAGTTTTTTGCAGCAGCACACACCTCGAGTTTGTGTCTGTCTGTTGCGCCGAATCCGTTCTCTACCTAAAACCCAAGCCTTGATCCCTCTGCTGACATACTCCCCTGGGTGGTCTGCGGCACCTCTTCCTACAGTGAACCCCTTCATGGAAGCCTGAGGATGCAGGCAAAGAGCTTTAAACTCAGATCTCTAGAGCTCACCCATCCCAAAAGGGTCTATGAGGTCATTGCTAAAGACAGAATGTAGCGCAGGTATCGTGGGCTACAATCTGTCTCATTGCATCCAGGACAGAGGCTTCCTCACAGTAATTATTCACTTTTACAAAATAGAAACAGGCTCAGACTCATCACACAGACATCTTACTCAGGGCACACAAAAGAAATTACTGTACACACATGTTTGCACGAACATGTTCTCACACCTGCTGTGCGATCGTGCATTGATTCACATGTACAATCAGAGTCATCCTTTCCAGCTTTGGTGGGGAATGACTGCCTCCAGAAAGAGCTAACAGGCCCCTGTGACATCTCCTCGGTCAGAGTGTGCAGGGTGAGGACAAGAAAACAGCCCCACCCCACCCCGGGTAGCTGCTGGCCCTCCTACAGTCTGCACTAAGAGCTCTTGACATCTGCCTGGATCCTCATTTCTCAGGTCCCAGGAGTGGTGGAGAGGCAGATCTGGGTCAAGGAGGGAGTCTTACCCTGTTACTTATTAACCATCAGGGCTAGCAAGAACTCCAGGAGATAGAATGGGGCAGAGGGAGTAGGATTGCCCCGCCCCCTGCCGCTTTCTGTCAAACCAGAACAGGAGCCACATTGTTATTAAATCTCCAGACCTTACAAGATTAAGCTTGTTTCCTAAACCTAATGCACCCGGCCTTGCAACCTGCACTGAACTTAACCACCCCATGATGTAGAGCCATCCTTTGCCTAGCTGTACTCAACACCACGTGATATATGATTGCCCTTTGTCTTACAAAATAGGCTCGAAGTGAGTCTTAACTACCAGGAGACCTCCCAAGAGGGACACGAAATGGAGTCTGATGCAAACACAAGACGTTTATTTTTCCTGCGAGTCAGGGTCAACCCTCAATCAGTCCCTCGTGGTGAGTGATTAGAAGGTGACCCCAAATGTTTATAACAAGCAGTTTTTATACGTTTTAGGGGTACAGGTTACATCAGCAAGGTTAAACTTATTGCCTAGGCATATTGACCTTTGAATCTATTGGCTAGCAAGCATATGGCATGCATTCGAACTCCATCTGGGAGCAGAGGATCAGGTGACGATCAGTACATTCTGCAGTTTTTCAAGAATGTCCCTGTTCCTCCGAGAACTGTGGGTGGAGAATGGAACTCGGCCTAGCCTTGACCTGAGGTGGTTGGTGTAAGCCCCTAGGGTCCTTCACAGGAACCCCATAACCTACCTACTTTCTACCAGGTCAAGCTTCTTAATAGCACTTACACTTCAGTAAGAACTAGGGTCCTTCACCTCCTTTGACATACACTCCCTGAGTTCTTTTTTTTTTTTTTTTTTTTTTTTGGTTCTTTCTTTCGGAGCTGGGGACCGAACCCAGGGCCTTGCGCTTCCTAGGCAAGCGCTCTACCACTGAGCTAAATCCCCAGCCCCTCCCTGAGTTCTTGAACCCCTAATTCAGAGGCAATCTATAAGCTAACAAACGCCTGTATCTGTGACCTTGGCGTTCCCTTCTCCACCACCGACCTCTCCACAGACCTCTACAACTGGAAAAACCAGAACCCCACTTTTCCTTGTCCGTGTCAGCCCCAACTCCTTGATTTCTCTAATTCCTTTTCAATATCCTCCCCCATTTGGGTTGACACTCTACAGATTCTCCACAGAGGAGAGAGAGCAGATTCCCATAAAGGCCGCTGAGGCAACCCCTGGAGGAGCCTCAGTGCCTAACAAATTCACAGAGGGGAGTAGGGGTCACACTGATGCCTCCAGGCTCTGAGAGGGGGTGAAAAGGGGCAGGGTGACTAATCTGTCTAAGGCAGCTACAGCAGGGCCCAGAGTCACCTTCAGCTCTCCTAGAGCACCTTCTGGAAGCTTATCAGCTATATACGCCTGTACATGCAGAAGCCATAGCAAATCTCAAGGCCATTAATTTGGCTTTTGTCACCCCTATATATATATCAGTTCCTATATAAATAAGTTGGCCCCTGATATATATAGGAAAAGTCAAAAGATAGAAAAATTTGCAAGGAGGAATAGGCCAGAGCTGTTAAAAATAACCCTAAAGGTACTTGACAACTGAGGCAGTAAAGAAGACTGTCTTAGTCAGAGTTTCTATTGCTGGGAAGAGACACTGTTCACAGTCACACAAGTTCATGAAGCAGGAAGCCGTCTACAGGGCACAGCACCCACACTCCTGCCCACCTTCACCCCTAGCTCTTTTATTTTTTTTTTTAACTTTTTTTCTTTCATTGGTTATTTTTTTATTTACATTTCAAATGTTGGGGTTGGGGATTTAGCTCAGTGGTAGAGCGCTTGCCTAGCAAGCGCAAGGCCCTGGGTTCGGTCCCCAGCTCCGAAAAAAAAAATTTTCAAATGTTATCCCCTTTCCTGGATTCCCCTCCAGAAACCCGCTATTTCCCCCTGCTTCTAGAGAACAAGTTCTCATTTTTCTTTTTCTTTTTTTTTTTTTTTTTTGGTTCTTTTTTTCGGAGCTGGGTACCGAACCCAGGGCCTTGCGCTTCCTAGGCAAGCGCTCTACCACTGAGCTAAATCCCCAACCCCTTCATTTTTCATTTAACAAAAAGGAAGGAATGTTATAGGCTATTCTGCTAGGCTGCCCTCAGAGAACTAGTGATTGCTAACTCTATCATTGGCCACCCCCACCAGGTACTCCAGGTACAGGGTGCGTGCAAAAGGTCTGCCTGCCACTCCAGCCATCTCTTTCCCTCTCCTTCTCCCTCTCCCTCTCCTTCTCCCTTTTTCTCTTTCTCCCCCTCCCTCCCCCCTCTTCTTCCCCCCTCTCCCCCTTTTCCCTCTCCCTCTCCCTTTCCTCTCCCTCTCCCTCTCCTTCTCCCTTTTTCTCTTTCTCCCCCTCTCTCCCCCCTCTTCTTCCTCCCTCTCCCTTTCCTCTCCCTCTCCCTCTCCCTTTCCTCTCCCTCTCCCTCTTCTTCCCCCCTCTCCCTCTTCTCCCTCTCTCTCTCCCTCCCATCGATCTCCCTCTCTCCCCCTCCCTTTCCTCCTCTCGAAGTTCAGTTCGCATATTCCTGGTTAGTTTCTTTCTCTCCCTTTCTGTCCTTCTCTGTCCCCTGTCCCACCCTTCTCTGCCCTCCTGGCTCTGCTCCAGTCTGTCTGTCCATCTACATGTCTACTCGTCTGCCTCTACCCCTTCTCCAAGCCCTCACTCCTCTCCCTCCTGCCAGTAAACCCCCTTTATACCAGATCTGTTGCATGGTGAGGCATAATTTGGCCTCACAGCATTATATGTCATAATAACCATGGTCACTGCAGCTCTTATAAGGAAAACATTCAGTTGGGGCTGAGTTACAGTTTCAGAGGTTGAACCCATTATCTTCATAGCAGGAAGCATGGCCGCGTGCACGCAGACATGGGGCTGGGAAAGGGGCTCAGAGTTCTACATCTCGCTCCACAGGTAGCAGAAGAGTATTGTGGGCCACACTGGGCTTGAACATAGGAGACTTCAAAGCCCACCCCCACAATGACACACTTCCTCCATCGAGACCACACCCACTCTACCCAGGCCAACCCTCCTAATGGTGCCACGCCCTATGGACCTAGTGAAGTCAATTACATTTAAACTACCGCAAAGACCAAACAGCCAAAGTGATGGGGCGAGCCACCTTGGCCACACTGTACGACTTAGCCACTCTCAACAAGAAAAGGCCACTACCAAGAAATTATCAGTGTGCCTATTGTAGAGGGATGGGGCAAAGGAAGAGTGAAGGCCATGACAGAAATAAGTGAACACTTCTGATGGGCATCAGAAAGATGGAGGCCCGTCTCAGAGGCAGGTAACCTCCTACCTCAAATCTGAACAGGCCCTGGCTATGGAAAACTAACAGGGCAGAGGCTCCTTTGAATTGGGGCCCTGGGAACCTATGGTACCTGTTAATGTCAGGGACCAACATATAGGCTTCCTGGTTGACACTGGGGCCACTTAGACCTGCAGGAGCCCTGGGATCTGTCCCAGGTACAGGGACAAGGGGGATGTAAAGCACTATGAATATACCACTGATCACACTGTTGCCATGGGTCAAGGGACTCCTTTAATGCTACCCCTAAATCCCTCTTCTCATTATTGGGGTGAGATCTTCTGAACAGGTTTCAGGCTACAATTTCATTCTCAGGGGAAACCTTCAAGTTACAGTTCGGAGAGTATAAGCCTTGACTATAACCTGTTCAGTAAGAGAAGAATACTTGCTCCTCCAAGGTCACACACATCCTCCAGAAGGGAATGGGAAGCTTTGTTAATCCAAGAAGTTCCCACCATATGGGCAGAGGACAATCCCCGGGCTTGGCAAATCATGTCATCTGTCATAGTACAGGTTACATGTGGGGGTATGGGAGTCAAGCAGTACCTAAGTGCTCAGAGGCCAGGTGTTATAGGAATCTACCTCGCTCATATTGTATTAACTGTGAATGTGTGGCCTGCATTGTCCATTGTTAATTGCTGTACCAGCAGCAGCCCCAGGCTGGCAGGATATGTACATATTTGTTGCTCCCTCGACTGCCCAGAAAGGAAAAACAAGCTACCAGAGGGGAGGTCACGAAGCCCTCAGTCTGGCCAAAAGGCAACACTAGGAACACAGTCTGCCTGCTGATTGGCTCAGAGTGAGTAGTTGTAGAAGCTCTCCTACTATAGTAATAGTATCTTTATGAGGAATGTGGTATTTGTGGAATACAGAGTTGGTGGCTGGAGCTGGGGCTGGAGAAGAGAGGAAGAGAGGCAGAGGCAGAGAGGCAGAGGCAGAAAGGCAGGACGGGAGAAGAGCAGAGAGGTGAAGCAGAGAGAGCCACGTGGTGGTGACAGTGACAGGGAAGTCAACACTTGGATGGAGGCCATTCACCCAACCATCTGAACCCAAACACTCTGCTCAGCCTATTACTGCCAGAGCATACGGTTTATGGATCTTTGTGGATGCATCCTTCTCCAGCCCCCTGCCTAAGTTAAGTCACGCCAGTTTCATGTTTGAATGGGCTGACCCTGAATTAGGAACATCAATACAACTATTGCGAACTAGATTGCTTCAAGGATTCAAGAAGTCTACCATCTTCAAGGAGGCATCAGGATGTAAGCCTCTTCCACAGTAAGTACCCTGAGGTAACCTTTCTCCAATATGTGGATGGTATACTGTTAGCAGCAAAAGATGGAAGTCTGTCTTAGGGCTTTACTGCTGTGAACAGACACCATGACCAAGGCAAGTCTTATAAAGGACAGCTTTTAATTGGGGCTAGCTTACAGGTTCAGCGGTTCAGTCCATCATCACCAGGGTGGGAGCATGGCAGCATCTAGGCAGGCATGGTGCAGGAGAAACTGAGAGTTCTACATCTTCATCTGAAGGCTGCTAGTAGAAGACTAACTTCCAGGCAACTAGGATGAGGGTCTTTTTTATTTCTTTTTTTCGGAGCTGGGGACCGAACCCAGGGCCTTGCGCTTGCTAGGCAAGCGCTCTACCACTGAGCTAAATCCCCAACCCCTAGGATGAGGGTCTTAAAGCCCATGCCCACAGTGACACACCTACTCCTACAAACCCACACCCCCTAATAGTGCCACTCCCTGTGCCAAGCATTTACAAACCACCACAATGACTGTTTAAGAGCCACCCAGGCCTTTTGGAGACTTTGGCCCAATTAGAATACAGGGTTTCCAAAAAAGCACAAATTTGCTAATTTCAGGTTACCTGCTGGGGCTATGAATTAAATGAAGGAAAAAGATTGCTGTTCCAAGCCTACATAGTAACTATAATGTAAATCCCAGATTTAACCACTAAAACACAGGTCAGGAAATTTGTGGGAACTGTTGGATATTATTACCTCTGCATATCTGGATTTGGTGAGATTGCCAAACCCTCATACTCTGCAACAGTCAGGGGTAACACCCATTTAAAACAGACTGAGGGGGCTGGAGAGATGGCTCAGCGGTTAAGAGCACCCGACTGCTCTTCCAGAGGTCATGAGTTCAATTCCCAGCAACCACATGGTGGCTCACAACCATCTGTAAAGAGATCTGATGCCCTCTTCTGGTGTATCTGAAGACAGCTACAGTGTACTTATATATAATAAATAAATAAATCTTTAAAAAAAAAAAAACAGACTGAGGAACGTGAGCAGGCAAAGAACTTAAAAGAGGAGCTAGAGAGATGGCTCAGCGGTTAAGAGCACTGACTGCTCTTCCTGTGTTCAATTCCCAGCTACCACATGGTGGCTCACAACCATCTGTAATGGGGATCTGATGCCCTCTTCTGGTGTGTGTGAACACAGCTACAGTGTACTCATATAAATAAAATAAATCTTAAAAGAGAGAAAGAACTTCAAATAGGCCCCCACCTTCAGTCTCCTTGATGTCAACAAGCCCCTGTAGGATGGTCATACAGGTGAAGGTAGGTAAAGATAGAATGAGGCCTGTAATTGGATGAGAAGGAAGGATGGGTGGGAGAAAAGTTTGAGGGAAGAGGAGGAGACTGGAGACGAGAGAAGCCGTGGAGAGAACATGGAGGCTGATGTTAAGATTCCACTCTGTGTATTTACAGGTTGTTATGAATATTCTTTTTTTTCTTTTTTTTTTTGAAGCTGGGGACCGAACCCAGGGCCTAGACAAGTGCTCTACCACTGAGCTAAATCCCCAACCCTGTTATGAATATTCTTTTTTTAAAAAAAGATTTATTTATTATATATAAGTACACTGCAACTCTCTTTGGACACACGAGAAGAGGGCATCAGATTCCATTACAGATGGTTGTGAGCCACCATGTGGTTGCTGGGATTTGAACTCAGGACCTCTGAAAGAGTAGTGAGTGCTCTTAACCACTATCACTCCAGCCCCTGTTATGAATACTCTTTTCTTTTTTATTTTTTTCGGAGCTGGGGACCGAACCCAGGGCCTTGCGTTTGCTAGGCAAGCACTCTACCACTGAGCTAAATCCCCAAGCCCTGTTATGAATATTCTTAAGGGATGAATGTGTACAAGGCTTTATATGTTTAGGTGGACAATTATACCTTATCAATTGGATCAGAAGTTATTGTGTTGTGTGTTCTTTCTTGTAGTAATTTAAGTTTAAGAGAGTGTGTGGCAGCTGGAGACACTGGGCTGCCATGGAATTGGGATGTATGTTTCTGGCAAGATATCTAGAAGATATCTTGGGGCACTGTAGTGGCCGATCTAGTGGGGGTAAAAGACAGCATTATATTTTTTTTATAAAACAACAAGCCCCTTCATCTCCGTGTCCATGAAAGAAAGGTCATTGCCAGGGGGATCCTGACACAGACTGTGCATCCTTGGAAGAGACCAGTGGCCTATCTCTCAAAGAGACTGGACCCCATGGCCCTGTTTAAGAGCTATTAAAGCCACTGCAGCCCTTGCAAAGGGGGCTGACAAGATAGACTCTGACTATAACAGTTCCACGGCTATCAATGGTAGATGTCAAATGTGCAGCTGACCCAGTACCAGGCCCTTCCCCTACATAAGGACAGACTGACCTTTGATAAATCCTTGGCCATTTATCCCGCAAACCTGCTGCCAAATGATGACTATGGCTGCCTGGAAATGCTGGACCTCATCCAAGGTACACGACCAGACATCCCTCTCACCACCAGATATGCAGATCTCCATACAGATGGCAGGAGCTTCATCCAGAAAGGGACCAGGTAAGCAGGGTCCAAGTATCCAGGGCCTTGGTGGGAAGAGGTCAAAGAAAGTCATCTGAGCACAAGGCCTGCCTAGAGGCACATTTGCCCAAAGAGCAGAAATAATTGCTCTCCCAGAAGCCTTAAGACGGGCTAAAGAGACAAGGGTGAACATGCATGCTGACAGCCAGTATGCCTTTGCCACGGATTATGTTCACTGACAGATTTCTAGACAGAAGGACTCACTCACTTCAGAATGAAAGACTATTAAAAATAAACATGGAATCATTCCATTGGCGGAGGCCATCTGGCTGCCAGAGGAACTGACCATAATACACTGGCCAGAACCAACAAGACAAAAGACCCACACTCAGGTAACAACCATACAGACCTGGTTGCCAAGAGGCTATACTTGGGGAATGCAGTCTCTAAAACATCTTACAGCTGTCTGTCCTCCCTGAGCACCACTCAGCATCAATAAAGATGTCCCTAAATATGGTCCAGGAGAAGTCAAGCCAGATTCTCATTTGTGGGCCCAAGGAAAACTATGTGGATGATGGATCTTGCCAGACTGTAAGAATACTTCAAAGCATTTCCGACTGTTGCCTGACCTGCATTTGGGTAAACACAAAAAAGGATATTCTTCCCCCAGGGCAACAGAGTCAAGGTATGGTACTGGTGAATTTGGGAATTAGATTTCATCGAAGTCAAGTATCTTCTGGTCCTTGTTGATACCTTCACCAGTTGGGTAGAGGCCTTTCTGTCCCAGACAAAAAACTGGTAATAGAGATTATCCCTAGGTTTGGCCTCCCTCTGTCTTTGGGGTCTGACAATGGCCTGACCTTCATGGCCAGGTTGTCTCAATTACTCTCTAAGATTCTTAATGTAGATTGGACACTTTGTTACATATGAAATAGTCTATGGAAGGCCAATCCCCATGGTCCCTCGGATGCATGCTGGACCATTATGGGATTGTACCATTCTAATCTCTGAGTCTTTGTAAGGATTGTAGCTAACTTTGGATAAGATTCCCCTAGGCAGTCAGCCTGTTGAGTACCAGCTCCCCCGCACCCCCAGTTTGTTCCAGCCCAAAAATGCTGTGTTGATCCCACTTCAAATTTGATGGGCTTGGTGCTGGAGAGATGGCTCGGTGGTTAAGAGCACTGACCGCCCTTCCAGAGGTCCTGAATTCAAGTCCCAGCAACCACACAGTGGCTCACAACCATTTGCAATGGGATTTGATGCCCTCTTCTGGTCTGTCTGAAGAGAGCAACAGTGTACTCATAAAAAAATTTTTTTTTAAATCTGATCCTGTCTTTTAACTAGGGTAATAGAAGGTACACCTGTCATAGGAAATAGCTTAATATTACTTTGTAAGGCCAGCAACTGTTCCCACCCACCAGGTCCCATTATTTGTCCCAAAGTAACAATGCGAACTTTAGCGTGATTAAATACTCTTTAATAAATTCTAATAATGGAAATTACAAATGTATTAAAATGGCAAAAGGAAAACAGGACTCCTTAGGTGTTTCCATTGAAATTAGCATAACCTAAAATGCCCTTGTCTGTAGCTAATAGATTTGATATCAATCTTTGGCTCCACCTAGCGTCAACCAGCAGACAGACACCTTCCTTTTTATCAGAGGAGATTCTTCAATTCCTTGACTGGGGAGAAGAAGGGGGATTTATATGGAACAGAGATCACATGTAAACATTATACCATTAACAGGGGACTCGATGGATCATGCCCTCCTAAACATTTCCGAGCTATGATATTCTGGTAAATAATGCTTTTGTCCTTCATTGCCCACATTTTGATTGCACTGTGCTCCTCCTCCCCACTGCAACACACTTCCAACCATGCACCTCTCAAGGGAAACCATTACCCCGGGGGGGGGGGGTGCGGGGGTGGGGGTGGGGGGTGGTTTAGGAAACAGACTTGTTCTAGTAAGGAATGGAGACTTTGTAACAATGTATAACAATGTGTCTCCTTAACAACAGTGTGGCTCCTTAACAACAATGTGTCTCCTTAACAACAATATGTCTCCTTAACAACAATGTGGCTCCTTAACAACAGTGTGGCTCCTTAACAACAATGTGTCTCCTTAACAACAGTGTGGCTCCTTAACAACAGTGTGGCTCCTTAACAACAGTGTGGCTCCTTTTTTTTTTTTTTTTTTTTTTGGTTCTTTTTTTCGGAGCTGGGGACCGAACCCAGGGCCTTGCGCTTCCTAGGCAAGCGCTCTACCACTGAGCTAAATCCCCAGCCCCAACAGTGTGGCTCCTTAACAACAATGTGTCTCCTTAACAACAATGTGTCTCCTTAACAACAGTGTGTCTCCTTAACAACAGTGTGTCTCCTTAACAACAGTGTGTCTCCTTAACAACAGTGTGGCTCCTTAACAACAGTGTGGCTCCTTAACAACAGTGTGGCTCCTTAACAACAGTGTGGCTCCTTAACAACAGTGTGGCTCCTTAACAACAGTGTGTCTCCTTAACAACAGTGTGGCTCCTTAACAACACTGTGTCTCCTTAACAACAGTGTGACTCCTTAACAACAGTGTGGCTCCTTAACAACAGTGTGGCTCCTTAACCACAGTGTGGCTCCTTAACCACAGTGTGGCTCCTTAACAACAGTGTGTCTCCTTAACAACAGTGTGTCTCCTTAACAACAGTGTGTCTCCTTAACAACAGTGTGTCTCCTTAACAACAGTGTGTCTCCTTAACAACAGTGTGGCTCCTTAACAACAGTGTGTCTCCTTAACAACAGTGTGTCTCCTTAACAACAGTGTGTCTCCTTAACAACAGTGTGTCTCCTTAACAACAGTGTGTCTCCTTAACAACAGTGTGGCTCCTTAACAACAATGTGGCTCCTTAACAACAGTGTGGCTCCTTAACAACAGTGTGGCTCCTTAACAACAATGTGGCTCCTTAACAACAATGTGGCTCCTGTTTGGTTTCACATTCCCCCAGGCCTATGTAACCCTTTTCTGTGGGAATAACATTCATTATGCCCTCCCGAGGGTATAAGGGCATCTGTGGGATAGGGTGCAGCACACCTATTTTATTTATTAAGCACTAGAGTCTCTTAATAGGATTTCAAAGTCTCTTCCTGAACGCCATGATGACTCCCTACATCTCCTGGACCCCACCACAGTATTGTTCGCAGCTGCCTTTGCGTTACCTGTCCCTGGATTCACCGTGGAGCTACAAAAAGAGATTTCTTTTCTTTTTAAAGATTTATTTATTTATTTTGTATATGAGTACATTGAAGCTGTCTTCAGACACACCAGAAGAGGGCATTGGATCCCATTACAGATGGTTGTGAGCCACCATGTGGTTGCTGGAACTTGAACTCAGGACCTCTGGAAGAGCAGTCGGTGCTCTTAACCACTGAGCCATCTCTCCAGCCCCAAAAAGAGATTTCTAATATAGCCTGCTTAATAGCTAAAACTGCTAGTACTACAGCAAAGATATTTTAGTCCAGAAATGGGAGAATTAAGAGTGATGGCCTTACAAAATAGAGCTGCCATAGACTTTCTATTGCTCAAACATAATCTTGGACGTCAACAGTTCCGTGCAATGTGTTGTTTTAATGTATCGGATTTCTTCCACACCATGATAACCAAATCAATGACTTACATAGGAAATAAACAAATCTCTCAGGCACAAGTCAAAGGGCCATTCTGGCTGAGATGGCTTTCTCCCCTCATCAGCTCCCCCATAGTAGTTTTCTTATTAATCATAGTATTTGGGCCCTGTGTTTTTCTTTTTTTTTTCCCCTCCCCCTCCCCCTCCCTCTCCTCCTCCTTTTTCCTTTTCATTTGGAAACAGGGTTTCCGTGTGTAGTCCTGGCTATCCTGGTACTCCCTCTGTAGAGCAGGCTGACCTCGATCTCACAGTGATCTACTGCCTCTCCTGCCTCCCGAGTGCTGTATTTTTCATTGTATCACTAGTCTTATCATCTGCCAGACTTTCAATGCCAGAATTCTGTTCTCTTGACCCCCACCCCAGGCAGCGTTTGCTCCCTTGTCCAAGATTTGAAAGGGTTATACAGGCCAAGGGGGAATGTGAACCAAACAGGAGCCACAGTGTTGCTAAGGAGACACATTGTTATCCATCGTTACTAAGTCTCCATTCCTTACAAGAACAATGCTCTGTTTCCTAAACTAAAGTATCCTGTAAAATGTGTTTTTCAACCTGCCCTGAACTTGTGACCCCATGATGTATGACCCCCCCCCACCCCTTGCCTTGCTGAACTCATGACCCGGTGATGTATGATTGCCCTCTGCCTTACAAAATGTGCTCTCAAGATACTGTGATCTACACTTGTGACCACCTTCTTCATAATAGACTCCCCTTCCACGTGGCATACATTCTTGCTTTTATTCTTCCCCTTCATTGTGTTTTTTTATAACACCCAATTATTATGCTCCTGTAATCACACAGCTGTTTTCTATGAACTTTACTCTTTTTCTATAAAAGGGATCTCAAAAAACGACTAAGGGGCTGCTCTCTTAAAAATCCAAACATAGGGTGAGCCAGCTGGCAGGCCAGTCCCAGGTACAGCTCTGAAGTAAAGCTTCATTTAATCAGACAGTTGTGGATTTGGTTTTTCTCTGTGAGTATTCAAATTTAATGTTCCCTGTGCCCACAGTGCCTCGCCCTCAAATGCAGAGGATGGTGTGGCCAGGGGACAGAAGGATAGAAGGACGGGAGGAAGAGGGGGTTGGAAGAAGAGAAACGCCTGAAGCATGGAGACCCCGCAGGGCTCTAAGGAAAGAGGTCTAGATTAGAAAGGGGAGGAGGTGGGGAAGGGTAGGGGGATAGTGTCGGGTCAGGCTCTTTGGGAGTGCCCACAGAGAGCCCAGTTGTGTCTGACTCTTCCTTCCAGCTAAGTTCCTGCAGGCTGCTTCTCTTGCAGCTCCCACCTGAGGCCTAGTCATAAGGGGATCATAGAAGAAGAACAAAAGTGTCAGCGGAGGCCATCAAGAGACCTCTCCACACTGACAACCTGAGTTCACTTCCCAGAGCCCACATGTCCTATTTATTTATTTATTTTTTCTTTTTCTTTTTCTTTCTTTCTTTTTTTTTTTTTTTTTTTTGGAGCTGGGGACCGAACCCAGGGCCTTGTGCTTGCTAGGCAAGCACTCTACCACTGAGCTAAATCCCCAACCCCCATGTCCTATTTATAAACACCATGATCAAAAGCAGTGTGGAGATCAAAGCCTTTCTTTCTTTTTTTCTTCCCTTCCTTCCTTCCTTCCTTCCTTCCTTCCTTCCTTCCTTCCTTCCGCAGATGACCACTCATTTTGCCGAGGCATGCAAGACCTTGCTCGTTTCTTTTTTTTTTTTTTTTTCTTTTTTCTTTTTTTCAGAGCTGGGGACCGAACCCAGGGCCTTGCGCTCGCTAGGCAAGCGCTCTACCGCTGAGCTAAATCCCCAACCCTTCCTTCCTTCCTTCCTTCCTTCCTTCCTTCCTTCCTTTTTCTCTTTCTTTCCTTACAAGCCCCAGGTCACACGCCACTTCAGGAAAGTCAGGGTTGGACTCTAGAGGCGGGAACTGGAGCAGAAGTCATGAAGAATGATGTGCACTGGCTGACTGTCTATGGTTTGCTCAGCCTGTGGTCTTATAAAACCCAGGACCACCTGCCCAGAGGTAGTACCACACATAGTAGGCTGTGCCCTCCCACAACAAGGAAATGGCCCTAGACTCACCTGCCCAGGGGTGGTACCACTCACAGTAGGCTGTGCCCTCCCACAACAAGGACATGCCCCTAGACTTGCCTATAGGCCAATCCGATGGAGACCTTTTCTCATCTGATGTTCCCTCTTCCCACATGACTCTGGCTTGTGTCAAATTGACCAAAACCTAACACCATGTAAAGGTAAAAAGTGAGAATCAACTCGGCAAAGTTATCCTCTGATCTGTGTGTGTGTGCCATGGTACAAGTGCCCCTCCCCCCTCCCCTTACACAAACATTAATAATAGATAATTAACTAGAAAAAGAATAAGAAAATGACAACACTCAGGAGGCAGAGGCAGGCAGGTGGTTTCTGTGAATTCCAGGCCAGCCAGGGCTACATAGTGAGACCTTGGTTCACACACCTGCACACACACACACACACACACACACACACACACGAAGGAAGAAAGAAAGAAAGAAAGAAAGAAAGGAAGGAAGGAAGGAAAAGAAAAGAAAAAGAAAGAAAGGAAGGAAGAAAAAATCCAGAGATGCAAGTATGGAGAATCGAGCTCACTTTATTTGAAAATAGAAGTTGAATATTAGTAGCAGGATGGGGTCTGGTCTGGACCAAAAACCAAGTGTGTGAGACAGGTTCCGTCAGGCTATATCTGCCTCTTTCACCCCCCTCCTCAAACAGGACAACACCAATGACAAACATTACCCCACTCCTCCTCACCCCACCCCTCCTCACCCCACCCCTCCTCACTCCAACCCCCACCCCCCACAGGCTATTCTGTCTTTGGGTAAGTATGCTGTGGGGTTTTTACCATTAGATGTCTGTTTTGGGGAGGGTCAAGGAACAGGAGGAAAAAAAAATCTCATTTCTCCTTAAGGGTGGCAGATCTCTCAGAACCCATTAACTCCTACCTCTGCCCCTCCGTCATGCAGAGGCCCAGAGAGAGCCGGACACTGAACACAGAGGGCAAGGTGTCAAAGCCATGCATGTTCCCTGTCTCCATTTGGTATTCAAGAGGAGACTCTAGAAGATGAGTCTCTGGTGGATGTCACCTGCATAGACACCTATACAGAGATTCCATCCCTGTGACTAAGTTGTTCATCCAAAGGCCACCACTGACCTCTCCCTTTCTTTTCTTTTCTTTTTTTTTCTTTTTCTTTTTCTTTTTCTTTCTTTTTTTTTTTTTCTTTTGGAGCTGGGGACCGAACCCAGGGCCTTTCGCTTGCTAGGCAAGCGCTCTACCACTGAGCCAAATCTCCAACCCTCCCACTGACCTCTCTTGTCTCCTAGGTTGTCCCCGATTCTTGGGTCCTAGGAAGGGACAAAAGAGGACAGCACCATGTAAGGAACAAAGGAGAGGAGATCCTTTTGAAAATTGCCTCCTCAAACCCGAGAACGCAGTTACAAGAAAAAGTCCTTTGTGGCTGACCCAGCCAAAGCAGGAAGAAGCAGAGGTGGCAAGGTGTAGTGGTGGTTCATGCCAGTGATCCCAGCACTCAGGGGGAAGAGGCAGGAGGATCTTGGATTCTGGCCAGCCTAGGCTACACAGAGAGCTCATCAAAAAACAGAAGGGGTGGGGGATGAGAGAGAGAGAAGCAAGGGTTGATACCAAAAAACCTAAACGCCAGGTAGTAAAAGACTCCCATTTGTTGAACATTTGCTACCCATGAGTGCTGGAAGCTTCCATGACCAAATCATGCAAGGGCTCTCATTCCCAGCTTCTTTGTAAATCTTCTCGATTTCTCTCCAAGTAAGTTTCATCTTTTGTAATTATTGTCCATTTGTGGACTCAGTCTGGAGCACAGGCTGGCTAACCTCAAACTCATGGTCACTCTCCTGCTCCAGTGAGTGCTAGGATTTACAGGCATGAATCACTACCTCCAGCTTCTCTTCTGTCTGTGTCTATCCGTCTGTCTGTCTGTGTCTGTCTCTGTCTTGTGTCTGTCTTTCTCTCTTTGGGTTCTTGAGACAGTATCACACCATGGAGCCCAGGCTATCCTTGAATGAGACATCCTTCTGCCTTAACTTTCTGCTTGCGCCACCCCACCCATCCGGCCTCTAACGTGTAAAGGCAACAGGCTGAGACTCTTTCCCAAGATTATGTAGCAAAGACCTGACAAGTAGTCAAAGTGTCACAGGCCAGCAGGCCTTCGAGGCAGGAAGAGTTAGACGTGAGACAGGCCTGCCAACACCACACTAGGGTTTTAGGTGGTTCATATGTAATACTAATGTTAAAAGGCACAGACCCTGGCACAGAAAACACCACCGAGGTCTCCGAGTAATTAGTGTTCCCTCATAATATTATGAGAATCCTCATAGTAATGCCTGCCTCAGAGGCAGTTTGGGAGCAGTTATGAAGTTGGTTCAAGTGCTTGTCGGTTGTGCATCATGGCTCCTCCTGGTGTTGGTGTTGGAAGTAGATCCCTCATCAGCTTCTGATGGCTTCAATTTGAACTCCCAAAGTGCCTATATCTGGAGCGCCTCAAACCCACTGTCCTAGTGTCTGGAGCCCATCCACAAGCTCAGAGTGAGGGACGGGGTCCTGACTCTGTTTTCATCACTCCTAGCAACGAGTACTACCTGCCCAGTGTCAGAAGTAATATAAAGGGACAGACGGAGAATTAACCATTGAGAGCTAGTATGGTGGTGCAAACATATAATCCCATCGCTTGGAAAAGGTGGAGGGAGGAGGATTGGAAATGAAAGGACATCCTTGGCTACATTGTGAGCTTGATGCTAGCCTGGGCTACATGAGATCCTGACACATCTGGGGGTACCCGCAGAGGACAGAGGGGTGACATTCCCTAAAACGACAGGCAGTTGCAACCTGCCTGATTGGGGTTCTGGGAACTGAACTCAGGTCCTCTGGAAGAGCAGTACCTGCTCCTAACTGCTAAGCCACACTCCAGGTTCTGTCCCACCCGTGGTTTGTATGTAAGCACTGAAGCCGGGATCTAACAGGGAACCTCGCTGTCTAGGGTTTAGAGTCTCCAGAGCTGGCTTCGTATGGGTCTGCAGTTCTAAGCTCAGGATCTGTTGCAGACACTGAGAGGTGGAGGCTGGCCCTTGGACCCATAGGTGATCGGCTAGGGCGCTTGCTGCTCCAGTAACCCTTCAGGCCAAACATCCCCCAACGTGCCAGACATTTCAGACTCCAGGCCAAGCAACTTTCTTACAACAGCCAGCTTAGGAACCCACATAATTACTAAAGAAGAACCCTGTATTGGGGCCCACTATGTGCCAGAATTTCTGTAGGCACTTGGCTTATCTGCATGCTCTGAGGGGATTCGTGGGGTGGTGCTATGACTTGCCTGAGATTCAGCTGCTAAGTGGCCATGCATCCACTCAACTCAAGAGCCTGATTAGACATTGGCCCCCGTCTCACCTTACAGAAGAAGGAAACAGAAGTTGGGTGAGGGCTAATCCTTTGCTAGTTCTTGTGCCTATTTAACTCCAGGACTGAGACTTGCAGCCAGGTTTGGGGTCTCTCAGGGCATGTAGGAGACTAAACTTGAGGTCTCCGGTTTGCTCTCATTGCCCTCCTGCCCTCTGCACCTCCATTCTCTCTATTATACTTGACATTATCCATCACTCCCTCTCCCTGGGAACGCCCCTCTTCCTGTTGCCATGACAACACATTCTCTTCTTCCTCCCGCTGCTCCAGTGGTTTCTCACTCACCATGGGGGCTCTTGAGCCCAGGAAGTAAGGGGGTCCCCAGGCCAAATTCCCAGACTCCTCTCTTCTCATTGCACCCCAGAAGCCTATGCACATTGCCCTTTGGGTCTCGGGCTCTGACCCTGCACTCTGGCTGTTTTCCAATCACAGCTGCTCACTGACTGACAGGCCCTATGGCTATACAGACATTATGTAATTAATCCTCACAGCCATTCTACGAAGGAAGTCCACTCTACAGGAAGGGAAACTGAGACTCTGAGAGAGGAAGCCAACGTCAGATTCTAGCATTCATCCAGAGCCCTAGGACATCAAGAAGAGACTGGAAACTGTAGGGCATTTTTAAACCAAAGGCAAAATCTTCCCTCCCACCTCGTGGAGAAAAAGGAATGGAAATTTTGGGGAGGAAGAGACCTGTGATAGTCTAGAATTACGCTGTCAATTTGGAGCTTTAAAAATGCACCGTGTAAAAATGCACAGTACATTTTGAAAGGCAAAGATTTGGAGAACTTAAGGAGGAACAAAAGTTCACGGAAAATTGCCCTTTTCTCCCATTTTGTTAAGTCTTCAAAGGCCTCATCCCAGGATGCCAGAGGCAGCTGGGTGTCTTTCTGCTTCACTGATGCCCAGAACTCACAGTAAACTTGGACTTGGGAGTTTTCTCTAGAATTCCTCTGTCCCAAATTCTGCCACTCCCGACAAGGTCTGTGACTCAGGGACAAGCCAGGCATGGCACACACCTTTAATCCCAGGCCCCAGAAGGCAGAAACAGGGAGATCTCTGTGGGTTTAAGGCCAGCCGGGTCTACGGAGCAAGTTCCAGGACAGCCAGGGCTACACAAAGAAACTCTGTGCCAAAAAACCAAATATATATATATATATATATATATATATATATATATACATATATATATATATATATACACATACATACGCATACATACATACATACATACATACTAAAATAAAATGGTGATACTAGGAAGGTGTGGCACCATACCTTCAATCCCAGAACTCAGGAGGCAGAGGCAGACTGACCTCTGAGTTCAAGGCAAGCCTGGCCTCTCTAGCAAGTTCCCAGCCAGCTAGAACTACATAGAGAGACATTGTTTCAAAAATAGATAAATGATAGATAGATGATAAATAATAGATGATAGATAAATAGATAGATCAAGATAGATGATAGACAGACAGACAGACAGGCAGGCAGGCAGGCAGACAGACAGACAGACAGACAGACAGGGATACTGCTTCTTCTCCCCAGGGGTGTTGAGAAGAAGAACTGAGATAAGGAACACAAAGCACTTGGCACGGAGCCTGGTGCACCACGGTACTCAGTTAAGCTCCGTGTCTCTCCTGCTCATAACTTTTGGGTTCACTGTGCACTTGGACATACACTTTTCTACACACTATTCTGCCTTCCCAGTAGCCAATTCCTATGCATTCTTAGCTTTTTTTTTTTTTAAGATTTATTTATTATGTTTACTGTGTTCTACCTGCATGGAAGCCTGCAGGCCAGAAGAGGGTACCAGATCCCATTACAGATGGCTGTGAGCCACCATGTGGTTGCTGGGAATTGAACTCAGGACCTCTGGAAGAGCAGTCAGTGCTCTTAACCACTGAGCCATCTCTCCAGCCCCCTATGCATTCTTTAAACACTCCCCCCACCCCGGCCCTTTGCTGCCTCTTATAGAATTGCTGCAAACTTGTTTTTATTAAAAGGGACATCCTCAGGGGCTGGAGAGATGGCTCAGAGGTTAAGAGCACTGATTGCTCTTCCAGAGGTCCTGAGTTCAAATCCCAGAACTACATGGTGGCTCACAACCATCTGTAATGGGATCTGATGCCCTCTTCTGGTGTGTTTGAAGACAACTACAGTGTACTCACATAAGTAAAATAAGTAAATCAGAGAGAGAGAGAGAGAGAGAGAGAGAGAGAGAGAGAATCTAGCTTAAAAGGGGGGGCATCCTCCTTGGGGCTTTCTGTCACTGTATCTGTAGCATTGGCATGCAATCACCTGTGTATGTTATATGTGTATGTATATGATTTGTGTGTATGATCAGCTAAGGCTGATCCCAGGACAGACATCTATCAGTATCAGGAAGGGTTAAAAAAAATCCGCCCAATCATGTGGATAACACATGCCCATGGGAGGTACCATGGCATGCCAATGCACACGCACACACACACACATACACACACAAACGGACAAATAGTAATTTATTTTAATTGGGCTCGGTAAATAAAGGTCCTTGCCATCAAACCTGATGATTCAAGTTCAACCCCTATAAATTCACGAGGCAGAAGGAGAGAACCACCTCTCCCAAACTCTCCTCTGACCTCCACATGTGCACAGTGACTGGAGCATGCTCCATTCAACACAAAAATCAATCAACGTTTTTTTTTTTTTTTTTTTTTTTTGGTTCTTTTTTTCGGAGTTGGGGATCGAACCCAGGGCCTTGCGCTTCCTAGGTAAGCGCTCTACCACTGAGCTAAATCCCCAACCCCTCAATCAACGTTTAAACAATTTCAAAATCACACCTGTAATACCAACACTCAGGAGGCTCCCGGCTGGAAGGTCAGGAGTTCAAGGCCAGCCCGGGATCCATGAGACTCTGTCTCAAAAAAAAAAAAAAAAAAGTCAGTTCTCATCCCTACAGGAGAGGACCCAATATCAGCTCTAAGACAGCTCTGCCCCAAGTAGGGCACAAGGGCACAGTCCTTGCAAGGAGGACGCACAGCCCTAGGTCCCAAGTCACCTGCTTCAGAAGTCTACCCATATCCTTTGTTACCCCCCTAGTAGAGTAGCAGGACTCTCCAGTGACAAGTGTCTAGGGGCGTGGTGACCACCTCACCACCAACACACTCTACAGAAATTTCTATGGTCATTGTGTCCATTTAGCTGGTGGTCAGCTAAGAGGCTAGGTTCTAGGTTACAGTGGCTGGGCAGGTCTGATGTCAGCTGTGACCATCACTCTGCATCCCAGGGTACAGAGATCCCAAGGTCCTAGGCTTTTAGGGACTTTGTATGGAGAAAAGGACTGTGCTTTGTCCGTCAAAGGAACCCTTTCTGCTCGCTAGTCTAGCTCCTGCCTCCCTGAAGGCTGCTTAGGTCCCTGCTGGAGTGACAGCTTGCAGCTTTTGTTCAAAGAAATGGCTGTCAAAAAGAAAAGAGGTATATTGTCTCTCTCGTTCCTTTCTTTTTTTGTTTGAGACAAAGGCGTCAATTTCTTTCCATCTGTCCCAAAAAAGGAAGAGAGTTAAATTTGTTTTTACAAGGATGTCAGCAGGCTGCTTCAATAGGGAGTCAGGGGCAGGCTGCTCAGGCAGTGGGGGAGGCACCAGGGACAGGGCAAACACTGACTCCAGGGGTGCTAGGATCCAGGAGTGCCTGGATCAGTTTCTGGGTCTACCCTCTGCAATGAGCACAGACGAGGGTCCCAGGGGGCAATGGGAGAGAGAAAAGGGCCACGCCGCCATCATTGCTATAAAAGCCTTCTTTCCTCAGTGCCTTCAAAGTAGGGTCAGACTTGGGCAGCTCCAGTCCCTGGGAGTCACGGACACCAGACCTCTGATGGGTAGCCAGATGTGGAGAAGGGGAAAGAGACTTTTTCCAGGTTCTTAACCAAGGGTCCAAGTATTTGGTGATAATCCTCACTCACATTACCACACGAGGGCTCAAAACAAAAATGTGTCTCTGTGCTCTAGTACTGAGCCACATACACTAGTACCTCAGGAACCCCAAAAGCAGCCACCCTCAGGCTTCAGGATTTGATCTGTACACAGAAGCCTTGGCCCTCTGCCTCACGATATACTCTCCCCACCACACACACTTTTACTGAGACAGGGTCTCACCATGTATCCCTGATCCTCCTGAAACTGTAGACCAGGCCAGCCTCCGTCTCTCGGGCGCTGGGATTAAAGGCATGTTCCACCGCTTTTAAAAGAAGACTTCTTGGGGTTGGGGATTTAGCTCAGTGGTAGAGCGCTTGCCTAGGAAGCGCAAGGCCCTGGGTTCGGTCCCCAGCTCCGGAAAAAAAGAACCAAAAAAAAAAAAAAAAAAAGACTTCTTATTTTGTGTGTATGAGTGTTTTGCCTGCGTGTATGTCTGTGTGCCATGTTCATGCCTGGTGCCCACAGTTGTTGGAAGGCATTGGATCGACTGGGATTGGGATCGCAGATGGTTGTGAGCCACCATGTGGATGCTGGGAATCGAACCTATGTCCTCTGCAAGAGAGACACGTGCCCTTAGCCACTGAGCCATCGCTCTAGTTCTATTTCCACTTCTTGACACAAAGGCTTACTTGGTTTCTGAGTTCTGGAGCCTTCTCACTCCTTCCTGAGCCTCAGGAATCCCTTTAGAATTTGCTTCTGGGGACCTTGTTCAGCATCCAGGGAGCCTGTGCTTCTGCCCACTGTCCCCAGCTCCACAGGGATTCAGGGTTCTGGATGCGATTCTGAGACATCGGTATAGTTTTTGGGTTTGGGGGTTTGGTTTTGTTGTTTGGAAGGATTTTGGTTGTTTGTCTTATTGATCCCAGAACCTCACAGAAACACCCTACCTCTGAGCTACAGTCCCAAACCACTTTACATTTTGTTTTGAGACACTAAGTTGCCCAGGATGGCCCTTAACTTTCCAGCCTCAGCCTCCAGCAGGACTGGGATTGCACAGGCCTGCTCCATCAAGCCGAGCTCGTATCCTCTCTGCAAAGAAGTCACGTTGGACTAGCCTCAGGAGTTCAGCCGCTATTCGGAACGTGATGAGAACTTTAACTCTTCTCCAAAGTTGCCCGTTCCCTGCCTGCCCCCTGGGGAGGGGAGGGGGAAGTTTATCTTCTAATCAAGCCCCAAGCTGCCTTGCCTCATTGACCTGTCCCCTCATCTCCCCTAAGAGAGGCTCCTCCCCATAACACAAATGACCTCAGCTAGACCGAGTCACCGACCCCATTACTGGCCCCTCCTGGCTCCTGGAGCTGTAATCCTCGGGTCTTGGACTGGAGCTGGGTGTTCAAAAGGCCAGAACCTGATGTCATCCCAAGACAGAGTTCTGTCCCAAAGGAGAGGTCTTACTAATAATGGATCTAGTTTAGGTGTCACTCTCTTAAGTCACCAGCTCTGCCCTCCCAATCCCCACCCCTCCAACCCGGAGCCTTTGATTCCTCAGGCCCGGCCCTCATGGGAGGCCTCCCCCCCGTGTGGGCCCTATTCTAGCTGTCCCAATGGTGGCCATGGCCTCCCAGGGAGCTCGGTGTGGCCACTGCATCACTTCACTTGGGAGGGGCGTTTAAGCAGAGGGCCGGGTAGGTCAGGCGGCAGCGCCACCGCCCGGGCCGTCGGAGGGGGTGCAGGCGGTGACACGCTCACGCGCGGTGGCCTGGCGGGGACGGCGGAGGCTGCCGGGTTCTTGGCCGCCGCAGGGCGCGCGACAGAGCTGGCGGAAGCAGCGCTTGAAGTTCTCGTCCAGGAAGGCGTAGAGAACCGGGTTGAGGCTGCTGTTGGCGTAGCCCAGCGCAATGCACAAGTGCAGCGCGGCCACCACAAGTGGGTCGCGCCGATTGATGTCCACCAGCGTCCAGACGATGACGAAGATGTGGATGGGCGCCCAGCACACCACGAAGGCTCCCACCACCACCAGCACCATGCGCGTGATGCGCCGCAGGCTGCGGTCCTTCTCCTTGGAGCCGGACAGCAGGCGCACGCTGCGCAGGCGCAGCAGCATGAGGCCATAGCACACGGTGATGATGAGAATGGGCACCACGAAGGCGAAGAGGAACACGCAGATCTTGGTCACAGTGTCCCAGTACCAGCTGGGGCTGGGGAACTGGAGCGTGCATACCACTGCTCCATCTGAGTCCGGGGAAACAAGGAAAAGACACGGGTCAGAGGTCTGTGTGCCTAAGGGGCGCCGTCTGCTTGCCCCCTTTCAAAATCACTAGCTGGGTCGAGGAGATTCTGAGGTCTAGTATGTCCTTTTACTTGGTGAATTCCTTCTTATGCTTAAAGACCCCAGAATTGATTATCTGGGAGGTCCCTTCTGTGTCCTCTCCCAGGTCCTATGTAAGCCCTTATGTCCATAAGTAATACTTTGTCCTGGCCCAGGAATTGATCCAGTGGATTGAACAAGACTGAAGGTTGATTTAAACAGTGGGTTAGGGCTGGCGATATAATTCAGGTGCTAGAGTGTCCCTGGTTCAATTCCCAGCACCGCACTAACTTGGGCCTCGTGGCACGTGTGTCACCCGAGCACTTGGGAGACGGAGGTGAAGAGGAGCAGGAGTTCAAGGTCATCTCTGACTACATTAACTTCTAGGTTAGCCTGGGCTATAAGAGAGTTCAAGTCCCAGCAACCACATGGTGGCTCACAACCATCTGTAATGGGATCTGATGCCCTCTTCTGGTGTGTCTGAAGACAGCTACAGCGTACTTATATATAATAAATAAAATAAATTTAAAAAAAAAAGAAGAAGAGGAAGAGAAGGAAGTCTGACTCCATCCCAAGTATGTGTGGCCTTGGGCAAATTACTCACTGTCTTCAAATTTCCTTATGGTGGGGCTAATAGTCTATCCACATTCCTGTAGTTACATTTAGATTTATTTGTCCAGTGAGTGTCAGTGTGTGTGTGTGTGTGTGTGTGTGTGTGTGTGTGTATCATACATGTGAAAGTTAAAGGACAATACACAGTTGTTCATTCTTTCCTCCCACCGTTCCTGTTCCAGGGATCAAACTCAAGACTGTCAGGCTTGGTGGCAAGCACCTCTGAGCCATCTAGCCAGCCCTACCTGTCCCAAGGACATTTCTTAAGACAGCTGTGAAATAGACGCAAATATATAAGGTATGTAGGTCAGTGGGGCTCAAACAGTTGATGCACTCAGAGGAAATTGGAGCCCAGAGGTCAGTGCTAGGGCCTGCATCTCAGGCAGGTAACAGCGAATGTAAAGAACAACTTCATACCAGGTGACATAGCACACATCTATAAGCCCACCATTCAGGAGACTGAGGTAGGAGGCTCTCAAGTGTAAGACTAGACAAAATTACATGGAGACTATATCCAAGAGTAAACTAAAACATCAAAGCCCTTCCCAATAGCCAACCCTGTAGGAAAAGGAAGAGGAGCTTCCTGTCCTGGAGAACAGGCTTGGACTAGATGAGTATCT
This sequence comes from Rattus norvegicus, assembly GCF_021556685.1. Lineage (NCBI taxonomy): Eukaryota > Metazoa > Chordata > Mammalia > Rodentia > Muridae > Rattus > Rattus norvegicus. The sequence continues at coordinate 150,318,076 of NC_141538.1, forward strand.
CAGAGGACCTGGCAGGTCTGATGCAGGCTGGAAGCTGCCCCAGGGATGCTCAAGATCTCCAGGAGATGCACAGTAGACTTGCAGCTTGCGAGTCATGAGAAAGGGGCTGGAGAGCCACAAAGCATCTAGGGTAGTTCATCCTGGGAGGACTCTGGGGATGACTGAGGATCAGTGTGCTTATGGGTGGTGGTGCCCAGAGAGGGAGGAGGGAGGAGGAAAGAGGAAGGAGGGAGGAGGGAGGAGGGAGGGAGGAGGGAGGAGGGAGGAGAGGGGGAGGGGGAGGGAGGAGGGAGGAGAGGGGAAGGGGGAGGGAGGAGGGAGGAGAGGGGGAGGGGGAGGAAGGAGGGATGAGGGGGGAAAGAGGGAGGAGGGAGGAGAGGGGAAGGGGGAGGGAGGAGGAAGGAGGGAGGAGAGGGGAAGGGGGAGGGGGAGGGAGGAGGGAGGAGGGAGGAGGAGGCCCACTTGACTCAGCTCCCAACAGTTAATGACTCCTAAACCCAAGGCTGATGGTGAGCTATGGAGCCCGTTGCTCAGGCAAAACCAAACACTCAAAGGCTGTGTAATGGCCCCAGGGTTCTGCCCTTGAGGGTCAAGGTGTCTAAGAGGTCTCCTACCACCCAATCATCTCCCCCTTCCTTTCAAGCCTCTACAGACTTCTACCCAGGGGTCAAAAGGGAGGAGAGACCACCCCTAAGGGCAGGAGCCTTGGGTGGAAGGCCAAGTTCCAATGCCTGCTAGTGAGGCTTTCTTTCTGATAAGGTCTGGAGAGAGAGAAAGAGAGAGGGGGAGGGGAGTCCTCCCTTGTTTATGAGGTGGTGTGGCTCGCAGGTTGGTTACTATAGCATAGATACCCTCCCACACGTCTTTACATCAAGGTGGGGGCCATGGGAACAGTTGACACTGGGAAGGGATGAGCACTAACATTGAAAATGGTTATGATTTCCCCAACTTCTTTTTTTTAAAGATTTATTCATTTATTATATATAAGTACACTGTAGCTGTCTTCAGACACACCAGAAGAGGGCATCAGATCTCATTACAGATGGTTGTGAGCCACCATGTGGTTGCAGGGAATTGAACTCAGGACCTCTGGAAGAGCAGTCGGGTGCTCTTTAACCACTGACCCGTCTCTCCAGCCCCCAACTTCTTTTCTGTATTTATGTGCTGGCCAGATACCTCCTCTGGGAACCCGCTACCCCCAAACTATCCTCCTCCCCAATAGACTGTAGTGGAAGGAGACACAAACTTCTGTTTTAAGCCCCTGAACTTGAGGATGTTTGACATAGCAGCGTTAGTGACTAATAAAGATGCCCTGGGAAATGTTAATTGTTTGCCACTTCCCTCGGGCCATTTTCTGGGCCTCATTTTTTGGTCATTTAGCCAATGCTAATTTTTTCTCCTTATTTGTCTTTGTTTGTTTGTTTGTTTTAAAAGATGTATTTATTTTATGCATGTCACTGTCTTCAGACACACCAGAAGAGGGCATCAGATCTCACTACAGATGGTTGTGAGCCACCATGTGGTTGCTGGGAATTGAACTCAGGACCCCTGGAAGAGGAGTCAGTGCTCTTAACCACTGAGCCATGTTTCCAGCCCCCCCTTTTTTTGTTTTTGAGGCCTGGTTTCATGGCCTCGAACTCATTATCAAACTAAAGCCAGCCCTGAACTCCCAATCCCCTTGCCGGGCTTGTAGGTGTGCAGTACCACACCTGATTCATGAAGGGCTGGGGACGGGATCCCAGGGCTCTGTGCATGTGGGGTAAGCACTCTGCCAGCATAATTACATCCTCAGGAAGAGCAGTCAGTGCTCTTAACCACTGGACCATCTCTCCAGCCCCTCCAGTGGTTTTCAAAGTGGGATAAAGGGGAGTTTGGGATGGGTCTTCAGATCCTTCAGATCTGTTGCTCACGGGTCACTGATAATCACCATTGGCCATCTAGCCATCTTCCTGCAATCTACATGGTCCTGGCCAGCCAATTCACAATCTTATTATAAATTCCTTTTGGCCAGCAACCTTTCAACCAGTCATTCACCCTCACGACAATCCACCACCCAACCCCTCACTGGCTGACGTTCCAACCCACTGGCCAAGCTTCACCTTCCATTGCCCTGCTACCCACACTGGCAATCACTCCCACTTGCCTAAATACATGCTTTGGAAATCCACAGAGGTCCCCAAGTGACCAGGCCCTCCTGTGGTCAGAGACCCATGCTGCAGCTCCCTCTCTTACTCACCCCGGGGTTGGGTCACTGCCATGACCATGATGGGGACCCCAACACCTGAAGCCAAGACCCAGATGCATATGTTGATCAGCTTGGCCTTGGCCGGTGTCCGGAAGTCCAAGGCCTTGACAGGGTGGCAGACCGCAATGTAGCGGTCCACGCTCATCATGGTGAGCGTGAAGATGCTGGTGAACATGTTGTAGTAGTCAATGGAGAGCACAGCCTTGCACAGCAGCTCTCCGAACGGCCACGTTTCCATCAGGTACTTGGCGCTCTGGAAGGGCAGTGTGCTGGTGGCCAGCGCATCCGCCAAGGCCAGATTGAAGATGTAGATGTTGGTGGCCGTCTTCAGCTTAGTGTACCTTGAAAGGAAGAGCACGGGAAATGACCACTTCATTGATTTCAGTTTCCATTAAACTGGGGGAGTGAAGGGACTTGCTTAAAGATCTAGGAAGGGGGTTGGGGATTTAGCTCAGTGGTAGAGCGCTTGCCTAGGAAGCGCAGGGCCCTGGGTTCGGTCCCCAGCTCCGAAAAAAAGAACCAAAAAAAAAAAAAAAAAAAAAAGATCTAGGAAGGGCAGGACCAAATGTGGTGTGTCACATGCCCGAAATCCCAGCCCTCAGAAGGCTAATCCAGGAACACTGGGAATTGAGGACCAGCCTGGGCTACATGAGGCCTTTTCTCAGAAGAACAAAACAAATTAAAAGGGTTGGGAGCCAAGATGGGATCAGATCCCTGAATTACCCAGTGGACCAGCACTTCTCCCTGAAGGAGAAGGATCTCTCTGGAGCCTATAAGCCCAGCACCAGGGAGGCAGAAGCAGGAAGATCATGAGTTTAAAGCCAACCTTAGCTACATGACACCTTGTCAAAAACAAAAAACAAAAAACAAAAAAAAACAAAAAACAAAAAAAAAAAGGAAGGAAGGAAAGAAAGTGTCACAGGAACACAATTTATATAGAATGTAGCCCTGAGCCCAATGCTTATGTAACACTCAGGACAAAGGCTGTGTGGAGTTCAGCTGCCAGAAGGCTTGACCAGCAGAGGTCAGAGACAGCCTGTGGGGGTCCATTCTCACTGGCCTCAGGGGATTATACTTCATCTATACGGAATGAAGTTGGGAGCTAGACCATCTACCTGGACTTGGGGAATATGATTGGTCAGCTGTGAGTGACAGGCTCTACTGGGACCTTAAGCCTTCTGACGTGACCTCTGCAGTAGCACCCAAGGGTTGGGTTCTGGCCGTGTTTGGTTCCATGTAGCCCTCTTAATCCCCACATAACTAGACCCATGCCTCTGTGAAAGCCATGGTTCCTTCCCCTTCCTGACCCCATGCAGTGAGGAAGGTGAGCCACTTTGACAGTCACACTAAGGGTATGAGCCCGGGTATCAGGCCAGATGTACGCAACCAAACTGCCCTAACACTCCCAGCATCCTCCACACTCCATGCTGCGTACAGCCATCCATGGCATAGCTTGTGTGGCTAGTGCACACAGCCATGGTCTCTTCTGTATAGAGCCTGGTGGGCTGAGAGCAAAGTCTTCGTCATAAAAACACAGCCACACCCGGGCAAGATGAGGTTCTTTCTCACATCCTGGACCAGTAAGAAAGACCAGAGAAGAGGCCAGTCTGGTCTACAAAATACGTTCCAAGACAGTCAGAGCTGTTACGCAGAGCAACTCTGTCTCAAACAAAACTAGCAAACAAGCCTGATGCTCACAGGGCTAGAGAGTTGGCTCGGTGGTTAAGAGTGCTTGCTGTTCTTGCAAAAGGACCTGGGTTCGATTCCCAGCACTTGTATGGAGGCTCACTACTTCCACAGACACTACTAGTCCATGTGGGGAACAGATATACATGCAGGCAAAGCCCCCATACACACAAAATACAATAAATCTAAATAAAAAGCAATCCAACCAACCAACCAACCAACCAGAGAAGGGCAGGCAGGCAGGAGGAATTCCTGATGTATCAGATTATAGCTGGAGAGCTCTAAGAGAGGAGAAAGTGACTTTCCAAAGGCAGAGACCAGTTGCAGGGTGTGGAAGGGAAAGTGTGCACCCATAATCATAAACCTAGCACTCAGGAAGCTGAGGCAGGAACATTACAAATTTAACACTAGCCTGGGCTTCAATATTAAGACCCTGTCTTGGAAACAAATAAATCTTTGGGTATGGTGGTGCACACCTATAATTTCAACACTTGGAAAAAGGTGGCAACAGGAAGATTAAGAGTTCAAGGTTAGGGCTGGAGAGATGGCTCAGCGGTTAAGAGCCCTGACTGCCCTTCCAGAGGTCCTGAGTTCAAATCCCAGCAACCACATGGTGGCTCACAACCATCTCTAATGAGATCTGATGCCCTCTTCTAGTGTGTCTGAAGACAGCTACAGTATATAAAATAAAAAATAAATTAAAAAAAAAGAGTTCAAGGTTAGCTTTGGCTACATAGACAGCTCAAGGCCAGCCTAGGCTATATGTGAACCTCCCCCAACAAAACAAAATGTAAAAAATAGCATTGAAGCCCGGCTGTGGTGGCACATGCCTTTAATCTCAGAACTAGGGGAACAGAGGCAGATGGATCTCTAAATTCAAGGCCAGCCTGGTCCACAGAGTGAGTTCCAGGATGGCCAGGACTACACATAGAAAGCCTGTCTTCTCTCCTTGCCTCTGTACTGTGGTGTGCTATTTCTTTAAGCTTCCATTTCCCTGTCTCTCCCCCACTGAATGGAGATTTAAAGCCCCAAATCCAGAAACTCAGATTCAGCAGATCTGAGCAGAGGGTACAGCTTAGTACCACAGCGCCTGGTTGGATCCCCATCCTGGAAAAAACCCCAGCAGATCAAGGGTGGGAGTCAGGAGTCTAGATGCCTCATGAAGTTGAGAAGGAAGTCCTTCATCTCACTTTTCTTTCTTCTTTTTGTGGGCAGGACACAAAGCTGTAAGATAGTCCTGATTGGCCTCAAGCTCATCATACCGCCAAAGACAACTGTGAACTTTTTTTGAGAAAGGAGCCTTCTACGTAGCGCTGGCTGTCCTAGAACTCACTGTGTAGACCAGGCTAACCTCTACCTCACAGAGATTTACCTACCTCTGCCTCCCAAGTGCTGGGATTAAAGGCATGCATGCTCCCACGAAAGCCCAGCTGACCAAACTATCTGTTAAAGCTTTTCCTCCAATATGGATCAGAGGTTTGGGGGTTTTGCTGTTGGGTTTGGTTGTTGTTGTTGTCGTTTGTTTGTTTGTTAGAGGAGGAATAGAAGAAGAAGAAGAAGAAGAAGAAGAAGAAGAAGAAGAAGAAGAAGAAGAAGAAGAAGAAGGAGGAGGAGGAGGAGGAGGAGGAGGAGGAGGAGGAGGAGGAGGAGGAGGAGGAGGAGGAGGTGGAGGAGGAGGAGGGGAGGGGAGGGGGAGGGGGAGGAGGAGGGGGGAGGGGGAGGGGGAGGGGGAGGGGGTGGGGGAGGGGAGGGGAGGGGAGGGGGAGGAAGAGAACAAGAAGAAGAGGAAGAAGAAGAAGAAGAAGAAGAAGAAGAAGAAGAAGAAGAAGAAGAAGAAGAAGAAGAAGAAGAAGAAGAAGAAGAAGAAGAAAGAAGGAAGGAGAAAGAAGAAGAAAGAAGAAGGCTCCCTCATTGTCCTTCAAGACCAGCATCTGTCCCACTCCCTCCCAAAATAACTAGGAGCGAAAGTTTTGCTGGGATCCAGAATTGCTGCGAGTCTCGGGAAGTGTGTCTTCAGCAGGGTGTGGATTGCAGCTGTGTGGGAGGCGGTCTCGAGCCCACAGCTGACTTGTCTAATTTCTCTGCTCTTACGCAGAACAATTCGAGGCTGCTCTTTGCCTGCTATTTTGATTTGTGACAGCTCCTTCCATCCCAAGAGGGAGCTGGGCTGCTGCTGAGTGGGAGCTGAAGCTCCTGGGGCTGGTCCATGTTGGGCTGAGGGGCTCTCTTGTCCTCCACACCCACACCCTGCCCTGGTGACCTCTTCAGGTCCTCTGGACTCCAGCTGCAAGACAAACCACACACCCATTCTGCTCTCACCCCCCAGGGCCTCCCCAAAGCACCCTCTATGTTCCCTAGGTTGGCTCCGACCACCTCTGGGATCCAGGCTCTCCAAACCTACTCTTTGACTAATGCCCTGGCCTTCCTGCTATTCCTTAAACATGTGGCACTCAACCTTCCTCAGGACTTCTGGGCTTACTGCCACCTCCACCCCCAAGTTTGTCGTGGCTTGCCACTTCACTTAACCAAGCCTCTACTTAGACACCATCTCTTCCGAGAGGCCCTCTCCAATCCCCTTCACCAGATCTTTAAAAGCTTCTCTATTTAGCCACGTCATTTATGCATCCCTCTGTTTTTCCAGTGATCTCCCTTCTAGAACCTTCCTTCTTCCATTTGCTTCTGAGGCCGGATGCTCTCTCGCTCGGGCCAGCTGCACAGCTCCCCTTGTTTCCTGGCTTCCGTCTCCCTGCCTCTGGGTTTATACCCTCATTTCGGTGGAGCACATCCTGTAGCCGCTTCCTGAGAAAAGGCTTATAGGAGCAAAGCTTTTTATCGCCTTCTCTGAAAATGTCTTTATTCTAACTTCTGACTCCTTTGACGGTAAATATGATCATAGGCGGACATACTTTCCCATCATAGCTCTGAGGTCAGGGTCCCCTCGTCGCCTGCCTGGCAGCCCCTGGAAGAACCAAAAGCCAATTCTGATTCCTGATGCAATCTGTCCACCTCACCCTGAAACCCTAGAATTTTCCATTGATGCTTAGCCACCTGGTAACAGGGGTGACACTGTCTGGTGACATTTAGTGACACCGTGCTTTCGGGTGACTTTCATTTGCAGTTTGCCAGCTTGAACAGGCCTACTGGACAGTTTCTGACATGTCTTTTATCATATATATATATATATATATATATATATATATATATATATTTTAGTACAAGGTGTGCTCGAATATACACCTACCTCTGTGTGGGGGACACAGGTTGACCTCAGGTGACCTTTCCCATCATTCTCCATCTTTGGGGATTTTGGGTTGGTTTGGTTTTGGGACAGGGTTTCTCACTGGATCTGGAACTTACCACGTCAGCTAGACAAGCTGTGCAGAGAGCCCCTGAAGCCTGCTTGCCTCCACCTCCCTCCTCCCTAAGTGTACCCTGCTTTTACCCGAGTGCCCAAGATCCAAACTCTTGTCCTCCAGCGTATGCAGCTAACACTGCTACCCGTGCAGCCAGCTCCCCACCCCAGGCCTCTAGTTTTCTTTTAGTGTCTTTTTGAGATAACCCCCAGAGAACTACCATTTCATTACCTCTCAACCATTCCATTTTCTTTTTAAAACTTACTTAGACTCTTGTGATTTATTTTCCGGATGCTCTCTTCTCCCACGCATCCTTCTCTGAGAGCTTCTTGTTTCACGGTCAGCGTCAGCTCCTAGCTCAGGGGACACTAATCATGTTTGTTTTATATTTCCTTCTGGTCTGCATTGTCAACATGCTTCACCGTCCTGGCTGCTCTGTCCGCTTTGGCCTTTCTCTTTTATCCTGGAGAGTCCCTTCAACTAAAGCTGTGAGATGTGACTAAAACTCGGTCTTTAAGGTAAGGCCTGAATAGTGCCAGCACAGCTGAGGGGGTACGTGAGGATCCACGTGAGGGGCCTGACAAGTAGTCAGGGGGATTTGCAATAAGGGCTTTCACACTGAGAACATATAAACATCCATTTCTAGAGCTGGGCATGGAAGCTTGTGACTTTAATACTTAAACTTTGGAGGTAGAGGCAGAAAGATCAGGAGTTCAGGATCATCCTCTGCTATGTAGTGAGGATGAGGCCAACCTGGGCTACATGTGACCCCGCCTTGAAGGGAAAAAATGGATTTTTTTTTTTGGTTCTTTTTATCGGAGCTGGGGACTGAACCCAGGGCCTTGCGCTTCCTAGGCAAGCGCTCTACCACTGAGCTAAATCTCCAACGCCAAAAATGGATTTTTAATTTTGTTTTTCAAGCTAAGGTTTCTCTGTGTAGCCCTGGCTGTCCTGGAACTCACTCTGTAGACCAGGCTGGCCTCCTGCCTTTGCCTCCTGAGTGCTGGGATTAAAAGCGTGCATCGACACCACCTAGCTTCTTTTATTTTTCCTTTTATTTACTTATTTTCTCATTATTCTTCTATTCCTGACTCAGAGCCCTTGAAACCATATGGGAAAGGCTGGAGAGCTGGTTCAGACCCAAGTCCAGTCCCCTAAGCCTAGCAGCTGCCTCGAACTCCAGCTCTAGGGGATCTGGCGCCCTCTTTTGGCCTCTTCCGGCAGTGCACTCATGTATCACATACCCACCTGCACAGAAATGAAAATAATTCTTTTTCTTTTTATAATACTGGACAGGAGAGGGGAGTGTGGCAAAGTGTTCACCAGATGCTGGAACTAGACTGCCAGACTGCCCTCTTGATATGTTTTCTAGCCACATGATCAGGAAAAGTAGCCTCACCCCTACGCTTCAGTTTTTCTTCTCTATAAGAGGTCAACACACATTTTAGAAGGTTTGAAGTGACTGAGAGGGATGTAATGAGCTGAGCAGAGAGAGGGGCGGGACTGACGAGGCAAGATGAGGACTGTCATCTGAGGTAATAGTGAGATCCTCAGCCCCACCCCCACCCACATACCCTTCACAGTCTGGTGATTATCCATCAATGTGTAGGATATCAGGGCTTTCTCCTGGATGCCCTTTGACCCAGGGTCAACCAACACAGAAAGGAGTCGAACAAACACTCGGAAAATGAGAGGGTCCCAGAAGCCCTTCCCCAGCTCTGTAGCCAGGATCCTTGCACAGTTGGCGGAGGGGAGAGACCTCTAGAAACTTCTCTACTGAGCCCAAAACTCACCAGGTCTTCTATTAGACCAGCCCTGATTCCAGGGTACCACTTTTATTCATTCTTCTTCCGTGGATAGAGACTGGATGTGCTCTGTGAGAGAATCCACTCAGCTACATAACCAGAACCATGGTGAATGCATACAAGGTCCCCAGGCTCTGGGAATGGGGTTTCCTCGGCTCAAACCTGCCCTCACGTACACTGAGTCTAAAGGATTTGCTCCCCAGGCAATTTCAGAGCGTCTGCTCCTGGGAGCTCAAAGATGGCCAAAACTTTCCCTGCTTTGTACAAGGTATTCTTGGAACTAGTCCGACTATTTAGTTGTTTATTGGCTGTCTTGTTTGTTTGTTGTTTGTTTTTTGAGACAGGTTTCTCTGTGTATAGCCCTGGCTGTCCTGGTGCTTACTATGTAGACCAGGCTGGCCCCAAACTTACAGAGATCCACCTGCCTTTGCCTCCCAAGTACTGCTATTAAAAACCATGTGTCACAACTACCCAGCACTTTCTTGAAGCAATGTTCTTGGAGTGACTGGGCCATGGTAGTGCATGCCTTTTTTTTTTAAGATTTGTTCATGTATTATATATAAGTACACTGTAGCTGTCTTCAGATACATCAGGGCATCAGATCTCTTTACAGATGGTTGTGAGCCACCATGTGGTTGCTGGGAATTGAACTCAGGACCTCTGGAAGAGCAGTCCGGTGCTCTTAACCACTGAACCATCTCTCCAGCCCCAGTGCATGCCTTTGATCCTAGCATTTCAAAATGAGGGAGAAGCAGATAGATCTCCATGAATTTGATAGCAGTCTGATCTCCCAAAGCAAGTTCCAGGTGAGCCAAAGCTACATTAGCAAGACCTTGTCTCAAACTAAATAAATACAAGTCTTGGAGTATTTTTTTCTTTCGCAAGCCAGGCACTATGCCAAGAGCAGTGGTTCATTCCCACTGCAACTTTGGGTTGATACCATTCTACTGGGTTAGCAGTACATTCCTATAATTCCAGCACTTGTATGACGGAAGCAGGAGGATTGCCAAGAGTTCAAGGCCAGCCCCGGCTACAGAGTAAAGCCCTGTCCAAAGTGGCAGGGGGAAGGGAAAGAAAGAAAATTCTCTTTCTACTGATCTCAAAGACGTGTGGCTGGGAAGGAGACAGTGAGGTATTTCAGACTCCGATCTGTACAGCTCCCAGAGCTCAGAGCCACTGCCCCTAAGCTCCATTATTGTCCTCTGTGGTTCAGTCTGTCACCTGGGCTCTCCGTGCCCTGGTGATGGGTCCAGACAGGAGGCTACAGCTCTTAGCTGGTTTTTACACATTCCAGGTCCCTCTAGGTAATAGTGAGACAACCTGCTCATGGTTTGGGTGTGACCAGTTAACATCACAGTCACAGGGACAGGCCCGTGGTGGGGGGAGGTGGAGAAAACCCACTCTTATTATTATTTTTTTTTCTTTTTTTTCGGAGCTGGGGACCGAACCCAGGGCCTTGTGCTTGCTAGGCAAGCGTTCTACCGCTGAGCTAAATCCCCAACCCCGAGAAGACCCACTCTTAACAGAACGCTCACCTCTGTCTCGGCTTTCTGGAAGTCACAGGGCCTCTGCTTCAGTTTGTTTCCAGGGACGATAAACATCTATTGGACATTTACTGTGCTCAGGCACACAGACTAGCCATTTACATCACTTAATCTCCACAGCACTCCATGGGGGTAGCTAGCAATTATAGACCTCAATTCATCAAGTGTGGTAATGAACTTGTCGAGATCGCAGTCAGGGAGAGGCATGGTGAGAGCCTAGTGGTCTACCCTGAAAGCTGGCATTTCCTCTGGACTCGGGCTTTAGCTTCTCCCCTGTGCGTGCAGTGGGCTGTTAGTTTCTCCCCTGTGGGCGGCGTGTCCCCCTCACACGCTCCTTGACAAATACAAGATCATAAAAGCAATGATGGCATTTTGTCTTGATCTCCTAAAAGCCTAGTGCCAACAGCAGAAACAAGCACAGAGCGGACACCCAGGACACATCTGTGGATGACTGTCTGTCGAATGGACATATATAAAAACATCTGACTGTGGAATGGACGTATATAAAGACGTCTGTCTGTGGAATGGATGTATATAAAGACGTCTGTCTGTGGAATGGACATATATAAAAACATCTGACTGTGGAATGGACGTATATAAAGACGTCTGTCTGTGGAATGGACATATATAAAAACATCTGACTGTGGAATGGACGTATATAAAGACGTCTGTCTGTGGAATGGACGTATATAAAGACGTCTGTCTGTGGAATGGACGTATATAAAGACGTCTGTCTTCCACATCAGGAAGGGACCGTGACATTTTCTCTCCCACTCCCAGCAGTCTGGGTACAGACAGGCAGAGAGGGCATGTAGCATTTATTGTTGGGTGCCAGTGGATGATATCAAGGTACCCTAATCTTCAGAAGTGAGGAACCACAGACCGAAGGGCTCAAATCATGGCACCTCTTCTTATCATTCCTCCCTCCTCTGTCCTCCTGGCCCTATCCAGGTCCCCAGAAGGATGCCTGGGCATGACCCTCTTTGCCCTGAGTCTGAAATGAATCAGCCCTGCAGGTGGCGAGAGAAATCTTCACTCATTTATCCAAGGGAGCTAATTTGATTTTAACTAAATGGAGGTGGTAATGATGTTGTTTTTCTCCAAAACAGGGGTGTGAGACCTAAAATCTACAGCAACAGCAGCAGCGACAGCCCAATCGACCTTGTAGGACCTCAGGAGGCAAACTTAACACGGCGGCTTCAGCCTGCACAGAAAAAAAAAATATCTTCCCCACTTCAACCAAACCCACTGTAGATCGTTGAAGTATTTACAATTAATATTTCTCCTAAATACATTTTCTTTTCTTTTTCTTTTTTTTTTTTTTTTTTTTTTTTTTTTGGTTCTTTTTTTCGGAGCTGGGGACCGAACCCAGGGCCTTGCGCTTCCTAGGCAAGCGCTCTACCACTGAGCTAAATCCCCAACCCCGCTTTTCTTTTCTTTTAAGATTTATTTTTATTTATATGAGTACACTGTAGCTGTCTTCAGACACACCAGAAGAGGGCATCAGATCTCATTACAGATGGTTGTGAGCCACCATGTGGTTGCTGGGAATTGAACCCCCGACCTCTGGAGGAGTAGTCAGTGCTCTTAACCACTGAGCCGTCCCTCCAGCCCCCGAATTAACATAATTTTTGAAGATTGCTTTACAGTCTAGAGGTTTTTTTTCTGCACAGGGCCAGAGAGTAAATATTAGATAAATAATAGCCATTACTGAGAGTCCACTAGGTCTCTGGCCTATATTGTTATATTTTTTTATGTGTAAGAGTGTTTTTTGCCTGCGTGTATGTCTGTGTACCACTTGTGGGCCTAGTGCTGGAAGAGTCCCAGGAAAGGACATCACATTCCCAGATCTGGAGTTACAGACATTTGTGAGGTACTGTGTGGGTATTAGAAATAGAACCTAGATGCTGAGTCATCTCTCCCAGCCCCACCTCTGTAAAGACATAAAAAAGAACATTTTAGCTCAAGGAACATCCGAAAAGCAGACAGCGGTCCATGCCTGGCAGTACAGGCCTGTAACCCCGACACCTGAAGATGAATCAAGAACGTCATGAGTTCAAGGCCAGAGTGAGACTGTAGAGTGAGACCCTGCCTCAGAAAGGTGTAGGCTGGTAGAGTGTTTGCCTGCCATGCTGAAGTCTTGGGTTCAAGCCCCGAGAGTGAATAAGCCTGGTGTGGGGGCAGAAGCCTGTGGTCCCAGCACTCAGGAGGCAGAGGCAAAAGAATCAGGAGTTCAGAGTCACCCTCAGATACATAGGGAGTTTGGAGCCAGTTAGATGCAGAAGATCCCATCTCAACAAATGAAATAAAGACAGACAGACTAGACTGGAATAAACTATGAGTCCTGATTCAAGTCAACCGGACCCACTGAAGGATGTGAAGACCCTTTCAACTCTCCTGCTATCATAAATAATACTATGGTCAAACCCCTGTGAGCACAACTGATGATCTCTATTCCGGGAGCCTCGGAGCCAGAGGAATATTCAAAGTGGGCATAGCAGGCGCTCCAGACAAATTCTGTCCGGGAAGCGGGTCTGGGTGGAGGGGACGCTTCACCCCACTGTCAGGACCCCTCACAGAACATGCAAGTTAGTTCTCAAAGCTTGTCTCAAAGGCAGCCCCCTCGCCCAGTACCACATAAGAAGGAAATCAAGCAAACAACCTCTCTCCCACCTGCCAATATTCTGCCGGGCTCTACACGTGGAATCATGGGATCTCGGTCTAAACTTCCTGACTTAAAAGTCCAGAAATTCCCTGTTCCCTGTCCAGCCATGATGCAGGCTGAGGACTGAGGAGGACGCTGCCTCAGTCCTCAGATTCATTGCAGGAGTGTCCACTTGTAAAAGTGAGGTTATTGGGGATGGAGCGAAGGACCCTGAGGCGTGAGTACCTGATTATAAGGCGGGGACCAAACTTCAAGCATCCTCCCATGAGACACAAGGAGGAGGAAGAGGAGGAGGAGGAGGAGGAAGAGGAGGAGGAGGAGGAGGAGGAGGAGGAGGAGGAGGAGGAGGAAGAGGAGGAAGAGGAAGAGAAGGAAGAGGAGGAGGAGGAGGAGGAGGAGGAGGAGGAGGAGGAGGAGGAGGAGGAGGAGGCCATGTGGAGCAGTGGTAGGTACAAGATGAGGAATGGCTGAAGCCTCCAGGAGCTGGAAGCCCCTGTTCCTGGACCGGAATTCTCTGGAACACCGGTATTTCCCACTTTGAACATTCCCTCTGGCACCGAGATTCCAGGCACATTTACCAAGGAAAAGGCAAGGAAAGATCCCTCCCAATGGATGGGGTGGAGGAAGAGGGATACTGCTCTGTTAGCACCTTGACTCTGAAGTCCGGCAACTCTGACGCAGAGCCCGGTGTCTGACCTTCAGACTGGAAGAAGTTCTGATCTCAGGGAGGCCAGACTATCCCTACTTAACACTTTACAGATCATGGGAGTGAGGCCTGGAGAGGCTGCACCAGGCCAAACTGAATCAGTCTGGGAGGCTCTGCGCTTTCTCCTTCTCTGAGCCAGGAAGCTAAGACTCAGCGGAAATCCCAGGTCTTGTCCAGGACTCCAGGGTCTCCAGCAGAGTTCCGGGCCCTCAGGTGTCTACCCGGTCAGTTCCCAAGGGCTCCCGGGTCTGATTATTGAGAAGCCCAGGGTAGTTCCATCGATGGCAATTGTAAGGACCACTGCCACCCCCACTGTGCTGTGACACTGACACATACCTGACGTATCCACCAGGCTAGACCAGGCTAGACCAAGCTAGACCAGGCTAGACCATGGCATTGACAGAGATCATCTCACTCATTCAACTCACTCATTCAAATCACTGTCATGCTTCCCTAACTTTGTGGTGGAGAAAAGTAAGCCTCGGTGTGTAGGTCAAGCCCAGGATTCCACATCAACCTGTGCCACCTGACACTGTGCCCTTATAAGGAAACAACGACTGTACTAGATTAGGGTGGGCCCTAACACTCTCTCTCTCTCTCTCTCTCTCTCTCTCTCTCTCACACACACACACACACACACACACACACACACACACACACACACACACACAACTTTATTGAGACTAGAGCCTTGGGCACATCAGCAGAAAAGCACTGAGCCACATCTCCTGTCCAAGTTCAATCCCTACTTAAGGTTTTGTTTGTTTGTGTGTGAGCTTGGGATTAAACCCAGGACCTTGACCCTGTTCAACATCTACCATTGAGCTATCTCAACAACCCCTGGTTTTTTCATGTTTATTTATTTATTTGGGGTGGGGGTGGGACGGTGCAAGCCACATCGTGCACATGGAGGTCCGAGGACAGCTTTTTCTTTTCTTTTTTTTTCTTTTTTTTTTTTTTTTTTTCCGGAGCTGGGGACCGAACCCAGGGCCTTGCACTTGCTAGGCAAGCGCTCTACCACTGAGCTAAATCCCCAACCCCCCCCCCCCAAGGACAGCTTTTAGGGTTGAATTCTCTCCTTCTATCTTTTGGTCCCAAGGACTGGACTTAATGTGATCAGGCTTAGCAGCGAGTCCCTTCCCCGGCTGAGCCACTCCCCACCTCTCTCCTTATAAGTTGAAGAGAGAGAGGATACGCACACAAGAGATGAACATGAGGGAATGAGGAGTGTGCCCTTGTGAGGAAGAGGCCAGCGGTGGTGAGGACTGCTGGAGCCCCAGCCTAGCAAAGGAAGGACTCTTCTCAGAGCCTGGCCATACCTTGAGTTTAGGCCTCTAGCCTTCTGAAAGAAGAAATTCTGGAATTTTCTCTGGTTTTGAGGTGAGTTTGTTTGTTCGTTCGTTTGTTTGCTTCTTGATTTTTTTTTTTTTTAAACAGGCACAGGGAAATGTTATTGCTGCCTGAAACAGGGCTTCACCCTGTAGCCCAGGTTACCCTTGACCTTGTAATCCCCTGAAGTACTGTGAGATAGGCCTGTGCACACAGATTGTTAACACTGAAAGGAAAGCGAGCTGGCTGTGTGTCTCGTGGGCAGACTCTGTTTGGTTTGGTGTGGTTTGCCTTGGTTCTTCGAGACAGGCTTTCTCTGTGAGGTTCTGGCCGTCCCGGAATTCACTCTGTAGAACAGACTGGCATTGAATTCAGATCCACCTGCCTCAGCTGGGATTAAGATGCACAGCACTGGGGTTGGGGATTTAGCTCAGCGGTAGAGCGCTTGCCTAGCAAGCGCAAGGCCCTGGGTTCGGTCCCCAGCTCCGACAAAAAAGAAAAAAAGAAAAAACAAAAAAGATGCACAGCACGGTGGTCCAGCCACCTGTGGATGGGCTTCACATGCTGGGGACAGAGGCATTCATTCATTCTCCCACTGAGCCAGAATAACCACGTGAGAGAGGAATGAGGGGTGGAAAGGAGAAACTGACTAGCAGGCCTTAAATTAGGCCTCTGGTTCCTGGGATTGTTCAACCCCTTTGTTTTACAAATGAAGGCTTTAAGGCTGTTTTACAGCAGTGACCCCAGAGGCTGGGTGCACTGTGAGGGAACAGAGAGGAGTCCACAAAGCAACCTGGGGGTCCAGCTGGAGCTCCCTCTATTTGCAGACAAAGAGTGATTGCTTTCCCAAAGGACAAAACAAGCCTTGCCTGCGCTGAGGACTGCAAGCTGTGTCCCTGCCCACTCCTTAAGAGAGATGGCACTTGGCCAGAAATTAATTAGCTATCTCAGTTTTGGCAGAACTGGAGGAAGGAAAGTGGTTAATTACAATGAAGTCCAGTGAGCTTATCATAGACAGGATCATGGCAGGACGGGAAGCAAAAGGGCCCTGAGTTGACAAGAGTGGAGAGACCTGCCAGGCTGTACTTAGCAATAACCAGGCCAGAGGCCTAGCTGCCACTGGGAACCCAGCGCACACTCAGAGTTCTCTGTCCCTTGATCCTGACCCTGCTTAAGGAGGGCTGGACTATGGGGTGAACTGTATCCAGATACAAGAGAGCAGAATCTGGAGCTGGAGAGATGGCTTAGTAACGTGTGTTCTGTGTAAGCATGGGGACCTGAGTTCAATTCCCAGGAGCCACAGAAACAAGCCATGTGTGGTGCTGAAGAGGCAAGACAGACAGACAGATTTGCTGGGACATGGTGGCTAGGTAGCCAGCCCGCCCAAGCCAAGGCTTTGAGCCCCAGGTTTCAGTGAGAGGTCTTATCTTAAAAAACAAGGTGGCTGGTTCCTGAGGCATGACACCCTGAGGCTGATACTCTGTGTGTGTGTGTGTGTGTGTGTGTGTGTGTGTGTGTGTGTGTGTGTGTGTATGTATGTGTGTGATATCTGTGTGTTATATCAGTGTGTGTATGTCTCTGTGTGTGTATGTCTGTATGTGTCTGTGTATAGCTATGTGTGTGTCTGTATGTGTATGTCTGTGTGTGTGGGGGGGGTCTGTGTGTGTATATCTGTATGTGTCTGTGTGTATCTATGTGTGTGTCTGTATGTGTATGTCTGTGTGTGCATGTGTGTGTCTTTGTGTGTATGACTGTGTCTGTGTGTGTATGTCTCTGTGTGTATATGTCTGTGTATATGTCTGTATGTGTGTATGTCTCTATGTGTCTGTGTGTTTCTATGTGTATGTCTGTGTGTATGTCTATATATGTCTGTATGTGTCTTTGTGTGTATATGTATATATCTGTGTATGTGTGTATGTCTGTGTGTATGTGTGTCTGTGTGTATATGTGTGTGTCTGTGTGTATCTGCGTCTGTGGGGGTTGGGTGGGAAGAGGAAGAGAGAGAGTCAGAGAGAGTCCTTCAGTCTGTAAGTCAGTGCCTGAGTTTCCAGAAACAGGGCATGACCCTCCTACACCGTATGCATCAGACTCTCCCACCCAACACCTACTCATAGGAGCAGAGAGATGACGTTTGAAATAGAACGTGGAGGTTCGGGTGTGCTTCGGCGGTAAACAGTTGCTTAGCACATACGCTGCCCAGGGTTAGACAGCCCACAAAAGGAAGAGGGGGGAGCAAAGAACAGTATCTGGTCCCTGCTTTGATGGGGACACAGGGGCCACTGTTGCTAACCACCAGAGAAAAGCTTCCTGAAGAAGAGAGATACTTGCTAAAGTAAAAGACAGTGGTTGCCCTGGAGGGGTGATGGCCAGCCATTCTAGCTTGGCTCCTGTCCCTTTTATCTGGTGGCTATTGTAGAGCGTGAGAACTCTACCGATGGAATCAAGAGCCCATTAGAGATTTAAGAACTATTGGGGCTGGGGATGTGGCTCAGTGGTAGAGCGCTTGCCTAGCAAGCGCAAGGCCCTGGGTTCGGTCCCAGCTCCGAAAAAAAAGAAAAAAAGAAAGAACTATTTAGTGATGGCTTCTTAGGGCCAGGGCCTGAGTGAGCTAGGAACAGGGTAAAGGAAACACGGTTTCTGCCCTTCAGAGACACCAGAAACAGAGGGGGAGCCAGAAAGGGGGGAGAAGTCAGAGATGGGGAGAAGCCCAAAAGAGGGAAGACAAACACTGGCGGCACCATCGCCATGAAGCCTCGCTTACTGACCATCTCTCCGTGTGTCAATCAAGATGCTTGTGCAGAGGTCAGAGGTCAGCTTCCAGGACCTTCCTCTATCGCTTGTCCACCGTAATTTTTGAGATAAGGTCTTTCAAGGAGCCTGGAGTTCACCTTTCAGCTAGGCTGGCTGGTCCGTGAGCCCCTGGGATCTGCCTGAATCTGTCTCTGCTTCTGCCTAGCCCTGTGATCACAGAGACATGTTGTTACGAGTTTCCGTGGGGGGGGGTCTGAACCATCCCCCCAAACTGATAAGCACAGACTTTGTCTATGTCTCTGCTGTCGTTTGAAGGAATCTTGAAATTCCCACGGTGAGTGAGGTAATAAGAGGAAACAACCAAATATGGTGTTGGGGGAGGGGCTGTAAGGAGTGAACAGGGTTATTTAAGGCCAGGAGGAGCTCCCAAGATGGATCCGTGTGGCACCCCACCTATAGTCCAAGAAGAGTGTGCAGCCAGTCAGGTGTGATGCCGCACACCCTTAATCCCAGCTCTCAGGAGGCAGAGGCAGATGAATTTGAGGCTATCCTGGTCTACATAGCAAGTTTTAGGGCAACCAAGTCTACATAAGACCCTGTCTCAAAAAAAAAAAAAAAAAAAAAAACAAAAACAAAAACAAAACAAAACAAACAAACAAAAAAAAACAAGTTTTTTTTCTGGCTATAAGTTTATTCAACACGAAACAATGTCCTCCCATTTTATTGAGGTGGCTGATGACATCCAAGGCTGAATCTCTGTCTGACCAGGGATTCAGTAGCTGACCCAGGCCCAGCCTTGGCTCTGGTTTCAGGATCGCCATGGCCAGTGTGATATCAGGCATGGTCTCCAGAAGCAGGCAATCACGACATACTGGGGACCTTGTGGGTAAGGGACCAGTAGAAATGTTTCCAGAAGGGCCTTTCTCGGAGCCTGGAGACGTGAGAGGATGTATTGCTTCATGATATGAAAGCTGAGTTCACTGCTGTCTGCCTGCTCTGGGTGTGTGGGCATGTGGGCATCTGTCTTGGCTACTAACACTTCCTCCATAAAAGGTTCATCGCCAAGCGCATGGAGATTTGACATTTATATGGCATGGAGGCCTCACCGAGGGCTTGTCTGCTCACACCCGAGTGGGCTTCCTGGAAGTCATGGGTAAACTAGGAGTCTTGTTCCAAGATACAATATTTCCCTGATCTTAGGAACAAGTCCCAACTAGGAAAGGACTTTCTGAAGGTCCCTGAAAGGCAGTCTTCTGGCACCCACCATGCCAAAATGCTAACAAACTTCAAATTCTGAACCTCTTTTATACAGGGGACAGGGCTCCTAAACGCAATACAACTCTTCTCAGGCATCAACATGGTGGCAGTCTGGTCTGACTAGAAAGTTCTTTATCACTCTCTGCCACCCAGTCCCCCTCCTCTAAGTGATGGGAACTAGGAGGCCCTTGAATAATGCCACCATACTTAATCCTGACAAGAATCAGTGAGCCACGACCCTGAGCACTGCCCCAGAACTAGGCAGCTGGGAGACTAAGACTCAGAGAGGCAAAGCAGCCTATCCAAGGCCACACGACCCTGTCTAACCTTTACTTTTGTAGGTCAGCTCAGCTAAACGACAGTATCCACCTATCAAACTCCGGTATGGCTGGGAAGGAGTTTTATAATTGGTTGAGTTTAAATGAAGGAGATTAAACTTGATCATCTGTGGGAGCCCTATCTGAAGAGTTGCCAGGCCTTCAGAACAACCCCGAGGGCCTCAGAGATGGCTCAGAGGGCAAAGGTGACTGACGCCCAACAACGCAAGCCTGCTGACAACCTGAACTTGATTCTTGGAACCCAGGTAAAGGTGGAAGGAGAGGAGTGATTCCCACCAAGCTGTCCTCTGACTCATCCTGTGAAAGGTGCCACCCCCCATGACGCTAGACTAAATTAAGTATTACTTTAGAACACTGAGACCTTCCCCTTCCCCTGGAAGAACAATCAGTTTCCTGGGGAATGCTGCAACAGTTTTACTAGAGGGTTACTGTATCCGCTGGTTTTGTGTGTCAACTTGACACAAGCTGGAGTCATCACAGAGGAAGGAGCCTCCCTTGAGGAAATGCCTCCATGAGATCTAGCTGTAAGGCACTTTCTCAATTAATGGTCAAGGGTGAGAGGGCCATTGTGGGTGGCGCCATCCCTGGGCTGGTGGTCCTGGGTTCTCTATAAGAAAGCAAGCTGAACAAGCCAGGGGAAACAATCCAGTAAAGAAACATCCCTCTGTGGCCTCTGCATCAGCTCCTTCCTCCAAGTTCCTGCCCTGTGTGAGTCCCTGTCCTGACTTCCTTTGGTGATGAACAGTAATGTGGATGTATAAGCTGAGTAAACCCTTTCCTTTTCAACTTGCTCCTTGGTCATGATGTTTAGCACATGAATACAAACCCTGACTGTACTGGCTGGTTTTGTATGTCAACTTAACACAAACTGGAGTTACCACAGAGAAAAGAGCCTCAGTTGGGGAAATGTCTCCATGAGACCCAGCTGCAAGACATTTTCTCAACTAGCAATCAAGGCGGGAGGGCCCAGCCCATTGTGGGTGGTGCCGTCCCTGGGCTGGTGATCTTGGGCTCTATAAGAGAGCAAGCTGAGCAAGCCAGGGGAAGCCAGCCAGTCAGTAACATCCCTCCATGGCCTCTGCATCAGCTCCTGCTTCCTGACCTGCTTGAGTTCCAGTCCTGACCTCCTTTGGTGATGAGCAGCAATGTGGAAGTGTGAGCTGAATAAACCCTTTCCTCCCCACCTTGCTTCTTGGTTGTGATGTTTGTGCAGGAATAGAAACCCTGACTAAGGCAACTGCTAAGAGAGTTTCCAACCTGAAGACTCTTATACCAATTATCAGACTTATCTACCCATAATTAGAGAATGGTAGCCCACTGGCTCTTTTTCTGATAAAAGCAGAACTAATAAAGACTCAGGGTAATCTCAGGACCAGTGAATATGAGTCTCTTCACCCCTCAACCATGGGGATCAAAGTTACAAAAGCCATCGTGGCTGAGTGCTGGTGGTGTACACTATCAATCCCAGTACTGGGGAGGCAGGGGCAGGCAGATTCTGTGAGTTTGAGGCCAGCCTGGTCTACCGAGCGAGCTCCAGGTCAGCCAGGGCTGTACAGAGAAACCCTGTCTTGAAAAAAGAAAAGAGAGCTGGAGAGATGGCTCAGTGGTTAAGAGAACTGACTGCTCTTCCTAGAGGCCCTGAGTTCAATTCCCAGCAACCACATGGTGGCTCACAACCATCTGTAATGAGATCTGATGCCCTCTTCTGGTGTGCATGAAGACAGCAACAGTGTAATCACATAAAATAAATTTTAAAAAGAAAAAGAAAAGAATAATTGTTCCTGCTTATCAGGTAGGTTTTGAAGATTAAGTGAGAATTTGTGTCTTGGATCTTCTAACCCATGCAGGAGCAAGATGTCATGGCTGGTCTGCCTTTAGTGATGGTTTTGGCCAAGCACACATACTAGGCTTTGCTAGGATGCCTGGGTGACCTGGGGTGACCAGGCCTAAGGAAGCAGGAGGAAGGCTTCATGGCTACCTGCCCACCCAGCAGCTCTGTTTGCTCCTCCAAGGAGTGATGGAAAATTACCAGACACCGGGTGCTTGGGCACTCTGGCAGGATACACATTCGTAACCAAGGGAAGCAGATGTTCCCCCACAGGTCCTGCAGGCTTATCTGGCTTGGCCGGGGCAGCAATCTCTCTCCTGACTTTGTCCCTGGTCCCAAGAGCTAGGCAGCCAGCCACAGACATCGTAGCACAACCTTCCTTGTAGGAGTCAGTCTGAGGGCCACACAAGCCCCATCGGGGTACACAGGCATCATCTTCTGCCTAAAACACTCTTTCTCCTAAGCCCCCCTCTGCTCAGCTCTCACTTCCCATACACAGCGGTATTCCCTCCACCCCATCTTCTTTGCCTAGTTAAGTTTTCTTGATTGTCTGTGGACGGCATGTGTTTTTTAAGGCCCCCTCCCCGCCTTGAATTTCTGAACTTCCACCTCCCAAGAGCTGAAACTTCAATTGTACACCACCACTCATGGCTGGTGCGGGACTGGGATTTGAACCCAGGTCTTCCTGGCACATTAGGCAAGCCGCTCCTCCAACTTAACCACGCCCCTAGCCATCTATCTGTCTTCTACTGACTAATGGATTGTCTATCCTTTCTCTGTTAAAATGGCAGCTCCCTGGGGGTTGGGGATTTAGCTCAGTGGTAGAGCGTTTGCCTAGCAAGCACAAGACCCTGGGTTCGGTCCCCAGCTCCAAAAAAAGAAAAGAAAAAAAAAAATGGCAGCTCCCAGAGGGCAGGGACTGTGTCTCTTCTGCTGCTTTGTTCAGGTTTCTGGAAGTGTGTCTAAAGCTCAGGGAAAGCCGCTGATGGAAAGGGTGCTGATGTGGCAATTTAGTGTCTCACCCAGTCACAGATGAGAAGACAGGCTCAGCAAAAGACTTGGATCTGAACCCATCCAGCTGCCTCTCCAGCTGCGTCACTGGCCCAGGAAATCTGGGGTTCTATGGGTCTGGATGACAGTGTCAGCCGTCCCCAGAATGGCCCTATGCATTCCCAGCACTACTGGCAGTGGTGGGACGGCGCTGTAATCACAGGACTTCCACTTCGAGGAGAAGTCAAGTCATCCTGTTATGTAGGGAGCCAGGGGACAGCCTGACCTAAGTGAGTCTCTGTCTCAAATTTTAAAAAGAACCTATTTCTTTTACTTTTAAATCTTTCTGTTGTTTTAAAAATCAACTCAGTTGTTTATTTTTATTTTGTGTATAGGTGGGGTTTTAGTTTTGTTTTGTTGGTTGGTTTTCCATGACAGGGTTTCTCTGCCTGCCCTGGAACTCACTCTGTAGACCAGGCTGGCTTGAAACTCACAGAGATCCGCCTGCCTCTGCCTTCCGAGTGAGTGCTGGGGTGAAGGCCTGTGCTATCCCCGCTGGTGTGTATATCAAGTTGCCTGCATGTATGGCTGTGCACCGCGTGCATGCCTGGTGCCAGTGGAGGCCAGAAGAGGGCATCGGATCTCCTGGAATTAGAATTACAAACAACTGTGAGTCAACTGTGGATGCTGAGAATTGAACCCAAGTTCTCTGGAAGAACAGTTGATTTCCCTGAACTGTTGAGCCATATCCATCCCAACAGCGCCCCTGCCCTCGCTCCGACCCCGCCCCCGCCCCTCTCGCTCTGACCCCCTCTCGCTCCAACTCTCTCGCTCCACCCCCCTCGCTCGGACCACCCCTCGCTCAGACCACCCCTCGCTCGGACCCCCTCTCGCTCGGACCCCCTCTCGCTCGGACCCCCTCTTGCTCCACCCTCCTCGCTCTGACCAGCCCTCGCTCTGACCCCCTCTCGCTCAGACTCTCTCGCTCCACCCCCTCTCGTTCCACCCCTCTCACTCCGCCCCCTCTCGCTCCACCTCCACTTTCTTTTTTCATGCACAAATGTCACAGTAAATATTTAATCTCAGTCTGGGCTTTCTACCCTTCCTTTGGTCATTTAGTCCCCAGATAAAAGGCATACTACCTTTGTATTTATAATAAACCTTTAAAGCGCTAGACCTAGGCAGATACCCACCTTCTAAGCTATTAGTCTCTACTTCCCAATCAATAACCCCGAGTTATAACTTGCTATGTTCCACCTGGGCCGCTCTTAACTCCAATTGGCCAGTCATTGTGGCCATGTTTTTAAGATTCTTACCCCATGGCATCTTCTCCTCTCTCCACCTTCTTCTCTCTCTCTCCCTTGTAGTCCTGCCTCCCACCCCAAGCCTGGGAACCAAAACTCTACCTTTCTTCTGCCCAGCTATCAGCTGTCTGCATCTCCGTTCAACCAACAGTTTTAAATTAAGGATGGAGGTCACAAAGCATCCCTCTGTGTATGCAACCAGGCCTTAGGGGCCCATATTTATCATTAGGGTACATAGCAAAAGACCAAACCATAACACTCTACCCCACGTGTAAAAAATAAGTAATAAAAATATATTCTTAAAAACATTTTTTAAGGGGTTGGGGATTTAGCTCAGTGGTAGAGCGCTTGCCTAGGAAGCGCAAGGCCCTGGGTTCGGTCCCCAGCTCCAAAAAAAAAAGAACCAAAAAAAAAAAACATTTTTTAATGTGTATGTATGTTTTGTCTGTGTGAACTTATGTGCCCCATGGGTGTGCAGCTGCCCCATGGGCATCTGAGAGGGCGTCAGATCTCCTGAAATGAAGTGACAGGAAGTTATGAGTCTCCTTGTGGGTGCTAGGAACAGAACCTGTGTCTTCTACAAGAGCGGTAAGCACTCTAAACACCACACCACCTCTCCGACCTCTAAATAAATGTAGTTTTTAATGTTTTTAATTAATAAAGTAAGTGTTCGACCACAGTCCTCCATGTTTCAAATCCCTGCACTTGCTGATGGAGCTGCTTCTGAGGAGGAAGGAAACACACCCTCCCTTTGCCGTAGTTGGTTTTGGTCCTATTGTGGGACAGGGTCACACTCTGCAGTCCAGGCTGGCCTGGAACTCACAGAAATCTGTCTGCCTCTGCCTCCCAAACTCTGGGTTCAAAGGCGTGAGTGCAGCTGAGGTTTTTGTTGTTTTTAAGTTTTTTTTTTATAAAAGAGGTGGGACTGGAGAGATGGCTCAGTGGGTAAGAGCAGTAGCTGTTCTTCCAGAGGGCCTAGGTTTGATTCCCAGGACACGCATGGTGGCTCACAACCATCTCTGATTCCAGTTTCAGAAGATCTGAGGCCCTTCCGAGCTCTGATGGGACCAGCCCCATGTGTGGTACAGACACATATGAAGGGCAGACACCCACACACACAGATAAGAATAATAAATGTTTAAAAAATTATTCGTGTATATGTATCTGGGTGTGTGTTCACACATGTGTGCAGATGCCTAGAGAGGCCAGAAGAGGGTGTCAGGCCCCTGAAGTTGGAGTTACAGGCAACTGGGAGCCGCCCAAGTTGGGAGCTGAGAATTAAACCGGTATCTTGCAGAAGAACTGCAAGGCTTCTTTCTTTTCTTTTCTTTTCTAATTTATTTTATGTCTGAGTGATTTATCTGCATGTACACCTTCATACCAGGTGAGGGCATCGGATCTCATTACTGATGGTTGTGAGCCACCATGTGGTTGCTGGGAATTGAACTCAGGACCTCTGGAAGAGCAGTCGGTGCTCTTAACCGCTGAGCCATCTCTCCAGCCCCTACCCTACACACACACACACACACACACACACACACACACACACACACACACTCTGAGGGTTCTTAATACTGAGCCATACTGAGCCCCTGGCATTTCCTGAGTAGGAGTTCTTCTGACCTCTCTGGACTTGGATGTTGAAGCTTCTCACTCGTCACAGAGGCAGGAAAGCTGTGGGGAGAGCTGCTTCACATGGCCTCCAGGCCTGAGAGAGACAAAGCCACTGATTTCTGCAGCTGTGCTGGAAGCTATAAATCAGTAGAACACAGCCAGACACCCCACCCCGCCCTGCAGCCCCCAACTGGAAACAGGGCTGCATCAGCCTCCGAGTTCGTAACTTGCTAATTTAAGCTGGGCTTTCTGTTCTACCCTGCGATTACGCTCCTTTCCGTGCATGTGAGGATATTCTGGGTGGCCAATTTGATTTCAAAGTCCCAGGATCCTGAGTGTAACCAAATCATGCCTTCCCTTGCCTCTCAAGGTCTAGACATCTGGCAGGGGTGTGTGTGCAGGGGCTGAGTCCTCGGGTCACAGCTTGAGGCTTACTCTCGTGATCCCAGATGGAGTGAGGAAGCCTGATTTTTTTTTCTGCCTGTCTTCTCTTTTCTTCGTCTATCTGAGTCTCTGGCACAAAAGTTCCACTGGGGGCTTTCTAGTGTCTGCTTTATCTCTCTCTTTTTTTTTTTTTTTTTTTTTTTGGTTCTTTTTTTCGGAGCTGGGGACCGAACCCAGGGCCTTGCGCTTCCTAGGCAAGCGCTCTACCACTGAGCCAAATCCCCAACCCCTGCTTTATCTCTTCACCATAGGAAGCTCTCCATACAGGACAGCAGCCAGTTCTTCCTGCAGGAAAAGTCTGAACAGAAACCGTGGGAGGAGTCTACAAGCACAAACATTCAAATTAGCCATAGAGGCCAGGCGTGGTGGCACACACCGGCAGTCTCAGTACTCAGGAGGCAGAGGCAGTCAGATCCCCAAGTTTGAGGCTAGCACGGTCTACAGAGTGAGTCAGAGGACAGCCAGGAGTACACAAAGAAACCCTGTATTGAATGGCACCCCTGCCCCCCAGGAAGGACTACTCCAACTAGCCCACTCTACGCTGAAGAGAGAACTCGATGCTGAAGAGAGGACTCGGCATTTAAGAGCGCAATTGTTCCTATAGAGGCTCCAGGTTCAATTCCCAGCACCCACTGGATGGTTCTCAACAACCTGTAATTCCAGTTTCATGGGATGTGATGCCCCCTTCTGGCCTCCGTGAAAACCAGACATGCATGTGGTAAAGGTACAAACACACAAGTAAAACACTTACACATAAAATTAAATAAACAAGGGCTGGAGAGATGGCTCAGAGGTTGAGAGAATTGTCTGCTCTTCTAGAGGTCTTGAGTTCAATTCCCAGCTACCACATGGTGACTCACAGCCATCTATAATGAGATCTGATGCCCTCTTCTGGCCTTCAGGCGTACATGCAGGAAGAAAGCTGTATACATAATAAACTTTTTTTTTAATTAAATAAACACGTCTAATTTAAAAATGAAAAGAGGGGTTGGGGATTTAGCTCAGTGGTAGAGCGCTTGCCTAGCAAGCGCAAGGCCCTGGGTTCGGTCCCCAGCTCCGAAAAAAAAGAAAAAAAATAAAAATGAAAAGAAAAGGACGATGACAGGCCTGGGAGAATGACTCCAAGGTTAAGAACATTTGTTAGTGTCACTGAGGATCCAGGTTCCATTCCCAGCATCCACATGGGGGTTCACAACCATCCATTAACTCCAATTCCAAGAGATTTGATGCCCTCTTCTGACCCTCTTGGACATCAGGCGTACACATCATCCACAGAGTCAAAATATTTACAAAATAAAATAAATAGATTTCTAAAAAATAAACAGAGCAAATGTTTTTTAAAAATTCAAGTTGCCCAGTAGAAGAATACACTACCATATGGCTATCGAAAACCATGGACTTTTTTTTTTTAAAGATTTATTTTATTTATTATATATAAGTACACTGTAGCTGTCTTCAGATACAGAGGGCATCGGATCTCTTTACAGATGGTTGTGAGCCACCATGTGGTTGCTGGGAATTGAACTCATGACCTCTGGAAGAGCAGTCAGGTGCTCTTAACCGCTGAGCCATCTCTCCAGCCCGAAAACCATGGACTTTTAAAAATACTTATTTTTATCTTATGCACATGCGTACTTTGTCTGTGAACTCTTGTAGCACACTCAGAAGCCAGAAGAGGGGGTCGGCCTGGTGTTACAGGAGGTTAAGCTGTCTGTGCTGGGGATTGAACCTGGGTCCTCGGAAAGAGAACAACCAGCAGGAAGTGCGGTCTATACCTGAGCCATCTCTCTAATGCCAAACCAGCTTTTTAAAGAAAACCGTTTCCCTTATCCCTTTGGTTTTGTTATTTTGAAACAAGGTTTCAATTTTGTATCTCAGGGCAACTTAGAAGGCAGGATGATCAGAAACTCAAGCCCAGTGTAGGCTACAGAGTAAAAATCTCCTTATTGTCTTTACTCACACAACCTTACAAAATCCATCTCTCTCTCTCTCTCTCTCTCTCTCTCTCTCTCTCTCTCTGTGTGTGTGTGTGTGTGTGTGTGTGTGTGTGTGTGTGTGTGTGTGTGTGTGTGTGTAGAAGCAGAGATGGGAAAGAAATACCCATAAATGATTAAGCAGTAGGATTATGGTTAATATCAACTTCTGCTGAAAGGTCTCCTTAGATCCTGAAGTAACTAGCTAGTTATCTTTATTTTAATACAAAAGGAAGCTTCTAATATCAACCTGATAAAGTTTCCCTGTAGCATCCAGCCAGAGCTCCTCCACAGCTTAATAAATGCTGACCAACTGAATGGGAGGGGAGCCTCACCCCTCCCCTGCAGGGCCAGCTTCACACACACTGGGTCTCAACAGCTACTAAACACTTGGAACTGGTTCACACCTCATGGCCTCCTCACTCTCACCCTGTAAGGGTCTACCACCCTGCCATTCCTCAGAGCAGAACACTGAGGCACAGAGAGATAATATATGTATTGTTTAAGCTCACTCTCTTAGAAAATGTCCCTGTCTGATGATGGCCACTGTTTGGTGGTCATTGTGTAATAGCTGTTGTGGTGGCCCCTGTATGATGTTCACCATGTGATGGCACTATGTGGCTCGAATGTCCAGCTTTGCAGCTGCTGGTATCAAATGCTGAGGCCTTGAGGTTTGCACAACCCTAACCTCCTCTCTCTGTGCATCTCAAGCCTAGCACAGGCAGAGTGGGTAAGGTATGGTTTGGGGGATCAGAAAGTCTAAGATGGACATGGTGGTGTGTGGGTGGTGTGTGTCTTGAGCAGAAATGAGACAGGAAGAGAAGGAGTTAACATTCATCTTCAACGATATAGCAAGTTGGGACAGCCTTGGCTACAGGAGACCCTGCCACAGAACAGAAGCTGAGCTTGTGACTCCTCCTTTGCAGTGAGCAGCACTTGCTGTCTCCGAGCCCATGTCCTAGTCTGTGAGTGAGAACAGAAGGGTTGAAGGATTGAATCCCACTGTAGGACTGAAGTGCAGGTTGGAGAATCCCTAGAATCCAGGAGAAGCTCAGGGGAGACTCAGTGTCCTTAGTCACTCCTCCCACTCACTCCATTGTGTCTGTGACTCACACAGTCCCCAGGGAATGATCCTAAGACCTAGGAAATGGCAGATTCTGGGCAAGGCCAGCAGGCCCTGGCCTCAGTTCACTCTCTACTCTCCCTGTTTTGCTTCATCCAAAGTCATTGGGCCAATTTCTGCCTTCCTGTTAGGTCTAGCAGGCTTGAGTTTCAGAGAGAGGTCACGGAGGCTGGAGACTGGAGGCAGGGGTTTTGGTGACCTGTCCAGGGCTCCTCCAATCGCCTGGCATGCGACACATGCTCTCTGCCTGCCTGCTCCACCACTGAGCTAAACTCCCCAACCCCCAGACCCATCTTCTTGATCACCATTCTTCACATGTGCCTCTCCTGACACTCCCGACACTCAAAGCCCCTTGATTTCACAGCATGGCTGGCCTAAGCTTGGGGCCAAGAACCTGTCCAGACTCCAATTCCCCATTCAGACTAGCAGACAGAGTCCCAGCACACCATCTGTCCTGACCACCCTGGCCTGTCCGAAAGCCTCCCTCAAGGTCTCACTCCTTTCCCCCTGATCCCCCCTTGTCCCTAGGCTCTGCGGGACTCCTCCAACATCTGCAACTTGGTGGGAATTCTGAACGGCAGACTAAGTCGGTAGACTCCGACTGCCTCCAGGCACTACTGAAGCTCAGAACACAGCAGACACCTCCGCTTCTGACAATCCGGACAACCCTTCTGCTTCTGTCGATCTCTACAACCCCAGGGAGGAGGACACCACTTTTATGGTTTTCACACCTTTGTCCTGCAGCCTTCATAGCCACCCAGACCCCAGGAGAAACCCTCTGCTCCCTACTGGACTTCACATAGTCTATGCTGCTCTCTCTGCCTGAGATGCCCCACCCCACCTCTCCAGATAGCCAACTGCAGCATCTCGGACACCTCCTAGTCCAGGCATCACCGCCCCGGATCTCTGCCCTCGATCCCACAGCCCTAGGAAGCTGCACTTGATCCCAGAGTCACAACTAACCTTGGGTCCCTGGAGCGTGGCTGTTAGGGGCCAGAGGCCACGTGCGGCTTATGCTCAAAGTCTGGGCATCAAGGGCTCTCACGCAGTGTGATGGTGCACATCTTTAATTTCAGTACTGGAAGGAGGGAGGCAGAGCGGGTGGATCTCTATGAGGTGACTTCAAGGCCAGCCTAGTTCTACATGGTGAACACAGCCAAGGCTGCACCCCCCCACCCCCCAAAAAGGAAAGAAACCAACCTGAGGCTGGACAGGTGTGGTGATTAACGTTAGAATTATTATTGTTCTATTTGTTGACTGACAAAATGTGTGCCCTGGAAGGACCGGAGACAAAGCCCACTGTGGAAACCGCACACAACTAGGCCCCAGCTACCCACGCTTGCACACCTGCAGCAGCTGCAATGTGCTGGTTAATCCGGACCCGCAACACATACCAAAGGCCTAGGCTGCTTCCAGATGCCTGCTCTTACGCCATTACCTGCCTCTGTGGGGTCTTTTGGGGGGGAGTGGCAGGGGGTTAGGGAGGGTTGGTTTCTCTGTGTAGCCTTGGCTGTCCTGGAACCTGCCCTAGAGCTGGTCTTGAACTACTCACAGAGATCTGCCGGCCTGCTTGCCTTTGCCTCCCAAATGCTGGGATTAAAGGCATGCCCCACCACTGCCTGGCTCTAACAGACTATTCTAATCATCGGCTCAGGGAAATTGAGCTGTTTGGCTAAAGCCACATTGCTAGGACATGTTGAAGTTGGGATAGAAACCTGCCCCACAGCCCCGGCTTTTACCTGCACTGCGTCGGCTTGGTGGAATGTCTTCTGGATGAGAGTGCAGGATCTGAACCCCTAATCTGAGCAAGAGAGGGGACAGAGGCAAGAGACACAGGCTGTCTAAACAAGACAGGGTCCTAGTGCTCCCAAATCTCAAAGGTGTGGCTTGAGAACTCATCTCAGTGGGCCCCTGGCACCTTGGCAGCAGGCAGAGGGGAAAACCAAAACCTTCTGTTTGCATAGGGCATAGTGTGGAGCCTGCTATGAGCCCTTACCTCAATGTGGGGTCTGCAGGGCGTGCTTTACTTCCACCGGTGTGCCCACAGGTACAGACGAGCTGGAGACATTTTGCTTTGCTAATTTAGGCAGTTCTCGACCTTGCATGTAGGTAGGCAAGTACTCTACCATTTAACTACATCCCAAGGCCATTATCCTAGACTGGCCTCGAATTCTCTATGCAACCAAACATGACTTTGAACTTCTGAGCCTTCTGCTTCAACACCCCCACTGCAGGGATGCAGCTTGGACCACCATGTCTAATTTATAGTATGCTAGGGACTGAACCCAGGGATTTGTGCAAGCTACATAACCTATCAATTAAGCTACATCCTGTGACCCCCTAAAGCCCCTATTAATAATCTCTCTCTCTCCCTCTCCCCTCTTACTTTGAGAGGGGATCTTGGTATATTCTCTAGCTGGCCTTAAAGTCGCTCTGTAGCCCAGGCCTCAAGGAAGATAAATCTGCCCTAACCACATGGCCACTGGGGAAAGGAAGAGAGAATCCAAGACTAGCCCCCAGGAACAATGGGTCTATCCATTAGAGAACATGTAACCTAAAGACTGTTCAAAGCCACTCTGGATGTCTCCCTCACCTAGGACTTCTAGAGGTTTGACAAGAAATAATGCAAACACATTCTCAGTCCAATACAGTATTACAAACCGATGGTTTGGGACCAGCACACACACACCAACCACAGAAGATGACTATTAAGTATGATGTGGGGAGTGCCCCCAAAACCCGAGGCAGACAGACAGCCTATCCCTTTTGAATGCTCCAAAGACCTAAGGTATTGTGTAGAGCACCTCAGCTCACCCTGCAAGGTTTCAGAGGACCAAACACACACGCACCTGTCATATTGCCCAATCACAAACTGTGTGCGTGGCAGACACACAAAGTGATGCCAAACTGTCCCACCTCCGTGATGCAGAAGCAAAAAGATGTCAAGGATAATTTAAATGTTATGTAGTTAGGCTAGTGCAAGCACACACACACACACACACACACACACACACACACACACACACGCCCTGTCATCATCTCAGAGGACCTGGCCACTATGCAGGCCTTCAGGAACCGGGGAAATCGGGGTTGGATATCTGGTCTACAAACGACAGTGTCCACTGGACAGTGTCCACTGGACAGTGACCCTGGAACCAAACCCCGCGACGCCCTCGGCAGACTTGACTCACCGGACGATTCCAAACATGACGAGCACGTTGCCCAGCAGCCCCACGGCGCACACAGCCGAGTAGAGCGCGGTGATGGCGATGGCCAGAGCCAGGGACGAGGCACTGCGGGCGCCCGGCGACCCCGACGCATTGGCGCTCGCACTGGGGAAGGCGCTAGGGAAGGTGTCCGAGACGTTGGCGAGGAGCGAAAACTGCAGCTCCGCACGGGCAGAAGGCACCGGCTCCATGGCGCCTCCGCGTCCGTCTCCACCGTGCGCCCTGGGCGCAGGGACCCAGCGAGTGGCGCGCGGAAAACGGAGGCCACGGCCCCGACGTCGCAGGCTGCAGCGCTCGCTCCCGCCTCCTCCGCCCGGTCGGCCGCCCGCAGCGCTCGCCCAAGCCCGGGGAGCCCGGAGCCGCCGCGCGCACCACGTGGTCCGGAGGCGGCCGCCAGTCTGCGCCCGCTATCGGGGGCGGGCGCTGCACCACGGGCTCCGAGCTGGGCCGGAGAGGCCTCCCGCGCGCTCCCTGCCTGGACTTTGCTGACTCTAGGCGCCCCCAGCCCGGCCCGGCCTCCCGCCCCACCCCCTGTGCCACTTCGGAGTCAGAAGAACCTAGATGCGAATCCCGCCTCCCGCCTCTGCACGGACGACGGGAGTAACCTTGAGCGAGCCGCTTAAGCACCCTCAAGTTCATTCTCTGTGTCTGCAAGATGAAGAAAATCTGCTGCCTCCTTCAGAGGGTTTGGGAGAGATGAAGACAACGGAGTAAAGAACTCAGATATTTTCCCCCTGTGACTTCGTGCTGTGTGCGCTCTTCTCGCCGAGTCTTCCAGAACTGTCAAGTGATTCCTGGCCAAGAACCAAAAACAAAAACGTCCGGTTCCCCCAAAGGTTTACCAATGAAAACTGGTAATACGTTCAGCTATAGCCCCAATGGAGAGGCACTGAAAATAAACCCACCTAGGTTTGGCACGGCTTGGCACAGGAGATGGCAGACATAAACGGCCATCAAGGTCACTAACCATCTCACCACATCAAGCTGAGAAGGTCACAACTATCTGGACAGATGCGTGTGTGTTACTAGAGACACAACTTTCCTGTCTGGATCTATTCTCTGAGCTAGCAAGCTGCTTCAACGATAAGTAAAACCACACACATCCATGCTTCTCTGAGCCCCATTCATTAGCTCCACATTCACTCTGAGGATGCCTAACATAAGCGCCAGGTACACTGGTGGGCATAAGAGCTCAGACGGGAAGAGATACATCGATTCTAAAAATCACAATGAAGTCCTATTCGAGGAATGTGGGGACAAGGTAGGGTCAGGATAGCGTTCCTAAAGGAAATGACGTGTGAGGTGTTGTGTGTATTTAGGAGTGGGGAGGAATAATCTAGGGAAGAGATAGGAAGCACATTCTACAAAGTCAAAAGGACTGAAGGCAGCCAGAGGTGACAGCAGGGAACTCCACGGTGGGCAGGTATTAATGACCAGTGTGCTGGGTTGGTTTGTTCCCCTCACCTTGACTAAACATATGTGGGAAGAGGGAATCTTAACTGAGAAAAATGCCCCATAAGATTTACCCAATTTGATCAATGACTGATGGGGAGGAACACTCAGCCCACTGTGGGCGGTGCCACCCCTAGGCAGCACCAGGCTGCCTGGGCTGTATAAGAAAGCAAGTTGAGCAGACCTGTAAGCTGTGTTCTTCCACGACTTCTGCTTCAGTTCCTGCCTGGAGCTTCTGAGAGGTCAGGCTGTGATGTGGAAGTGTAAGCCAAATTAACCCTTTCCTCCCTAGTTGCTTTTGATCCTGGTGTTTTATCACAGCAATAGAAACCCTAAGACTAGCACCTTAAGCAGGGCTGGAGAGATGGCTCCGTG
This sequence comes from Rattus norvegicus, assembly GCF_021556685.1. Lineage (NCBI taxonomy): Eukaryota > Metazoa > Chordata > Mammalia > Rodentia > Muridae > Rattus > Rattus norvegicus. The sequence goes on from NC_141538.1 coordinate 150,352,085, forward strand.
GTTAAGAGTACTTGCTGCTCTTGCAGAGGACTGAAGGTCAGCTCCCAGCACCCACATGGTGGCTGGCTATCAACAGTCTGTACTCTGGTTCTAGGGGCTCTGACACCCTCTCCTGGTCTCCATGGACACTGCATACACATGGTACACAGACAAACACACATGCAGGCAAACACACATAAAATGAAAATTTAACAACACCAGGGTATGGTGGCACACACCTTTGATCCTAGCTCTTGGGAGGCAGAGACAGGTGGAGCTCTGTGAGTTCAAAGCCAGCCTGGTCTACAGAGCCAGTTCCAAGCCAGCCAGGCCTGCACAGTGAGACCTTGCCTTTTTTTTTTTTTAATTATTTATTTTATGTATGTGAGTACACTGTAGTTGTCTTTGGACACACCAGAAGAGGCCATCGGATCCCATTACAGATGGTCGAGAGCCACCATGCGGTTACTGGGAATTGAACTCAGGACCTCTGGAAGAGCAGTCAGTGCTCTTACCCACTGAGCCATCTCTCCAGCTCCCGAGACCTTGTCTAAAATAAAATAAAATAAAATAAAATAAAAGCCAAGGCCACCTTATGGCCCAGTTGTGCTGTTAGAATAGTAGATAGAGAGAGGTTATATGACTGGCTTTCCCTTCCTACACTCATTCTCCAGCCAAGATCCTGAACCATCCTTTTCGTTAAGGTCCCCGGCTGTTCCAGAATATTCTATTGAGCTGTTGCATGCCTGGGAAGTCTATATCTAGTCAGATAGAGAGGGCAAGGATCGAAGGAAAAAAGTCTATCCAAGTCTGGTTTGATTGTTTGCTTTATTTACAGGTGCAGGGTAACCTACTGGGGTGTGAAAGCCTAGGGTAGTTTCATCACCAAACAGCCCCTCCCACATGGGAGACAATTTAGTGGAAAATCCCTGGCACAACTTGCAGGAATCTCCACACTGGAAATTCTCCTCTCCCCAGTCAACTCTTTGCTCTTCATATGGCCTGAGCCAAGAAGCTCCGAGTCTGTGGTGTTTGCTGAGCTCCCTAATGAATTATTTCTTCTGAGTCCACGAGCCTTCCACTCAGCCCCTCCAAAGGGTCTTTTTTTCTTTCTAAATAAGGTCCCACTGTACAACCCTGGGACTCACTATGTAGACCAGGTAAGCCTCAATCCTGTGGTGATCCTCTTGACTGTGCCTCCCTCCCGAATGCTGGAATTACAGACAGGAGCCACCATGCCTGGCAGTCAATGGGATGTTTGAAGGAGGAAACAGATATATAACCTGTGGTGGATGAACAAGAATGGCCCTCACAGGCTCAATGTGTGATCGTTCAGTCATGAGGGAGTGGCACTACTTGGAAGGATTAGGAGGTGTGGCCTTTCTGTTGGAGTAGGTGTGGCCTTGTTGGAGGAAGTGTATTACTAGGGGTAGGTTTTGAGGTTTTAGAAGCCCAAGCCAGGCCCAGTGGCTCTCTCTCTTCCTACTGCCTACAGATCCAGATGTAGAACTTCAAGCTATTTCCCCATGATCGTGTCTGCCAGCATGCCACCATGTTTTCCGCCATGATAACAATGGACTAAACCCCTGAACTGTAAGCCAGCCCCAATTACGTGCTTTCCTTCATAAGAGCTACTGTGGTCATGGTGTCCCCTCACAGTGACGGAACAGTGACTAAGACACAACAGAAGCTATGCTCCAGGCACTGTGATGAGTATTTTAATCCATGGACCACCACTTAACAGCATAGCCTTATTATTGTCCCACTTTACAGACAAGAAAACTGAGGGTTGACCCTAAATTATCCCACATGGTAGCTATTCTGATATAATCTTTTCATTATCTTAAAGAGACCAGGTCTGACTGATCCTTGAAGCCAGGAGAGGGGTTGGGGATTTAGCTCAGTGGTAGATCGCTTGCCTAGCAAGCACAAGGCCCTGGGTTCGGTCCCCAGCTCCGAAAAAAAGAAAAAAAAAATAGAAGCCAGGAGAGGCCTGGTCACATTGGATGCTCAGGGCGTGTGCTTTTAAAGAATAAGGATCCCAAGGCAGATTGGAATGAGACCATATTGGTACTCCTCAGTTCTGTGCTCTCGGGTAATGGCTGGGTTCTGAGAGTAGGCTAGCAAGGAGAATTCCCTCCCGACCCCCCAGCATGAGTTATTTATCAAGACATTTATTTTCTCCCAGAAAGAACAGAGCCAGGGGCCGGAGAGATGGCTCAGCAGTCAAAAGCCAGCATTGTTCTTGCAAAAGACTCAAATTTGGTTCCTAGCATCCATATTGGGAACTTCACAACTGCCTGTAGGTTCAGCTCAGGGGGACCAGGCACCTCTGTCCTCCTGGGCTGGGCCCCAGCAGGGCTGGGATTAAAGGTGTACCCCACTGCCCAGCAAAGGAGAAATTCTTGCCCGGCCTACTTAGCTTCTTTCTTTCTGCACCCCAGCCTCCATGAAGTGAGCAGCCTTGCTCCCCACACACCACCCACCATCACGCTCTGTCACAGGTCATAGAACCTTCTGAAACCAGAAGCTGAAATAAACAAACCTTTCCACCAGGTGTGGGATTGAAGCCAGTCAGTCCTGTAGGCACGAGCATCTGCTACGATCATTCCTTTTGGTGGAGGTTGCATCTCCTGCCTGCCCAAGTCAACTTCTATAGACATCTTGCTCCTGAGTCATGGATATATTCAGTGACATAGAACCTGCCTAGCTTACATCAGGCCCTGAGTTCAATCCCTTGTACCAAAATGAGGAGGAAGAGGAAGAGGAGGAGAAAGAAGAAAAGGAGGAAGAGGAGGAGGAGGAGAAGGAAAAAGGAAAAGGAGGAGGAAGAGAAAGAGGAAAAGGAGGAGGAAGAAGAAAAAGGGGAGGAGAAAGAGGGAAGGAGGAAGAGGAGGAGGAGGGGGGAATGAGAGAATGAACTCTTCTCATCTCCAGGTTTACCTGAATGGCTTTGAGGATTTTGGCCTTATCAGGTTGACCAGAATCTCAGCTCAGCTCTTGGCAGAGGTGCCAGATGTGTGTGACCCAACACCTAGGCTCCTATCTCCCAGAGCAAAGCCAGTTGCCTTGGACCACCCTCTCCCCCCAATATATAGGGGGATCACTCCCTTGGAATTCAGAAAAATCCCTGTGCTTATTCCCACTCTTTTGTTTTGGGATGGGGAGGTGAGAGAATGTCTGGCTAAGTAGCCAAGGCTGGCCTCGAACTCACAATGCCCCTGCCTTTGCCTCCTAAGCGCTGGGATTTTAGGCATGAACATCACACCTCCACCATTGCTATAGTACAGAGCAGACAAAAGCCCTCCAAATCTAACTGAAAACTTTGGGGCTGGGGCTGGTGTTTAACATCCCTGGCGTCAGGGGCAAAAACTGAAACTGGATGGGAGAACTGGATGGGAAATCCGGGGCCAGCCCAGGGCATCAGAAAGCATCAGCCACCTCAGTAACAGAAATCGTGGCAGGAGTCAGAGCTGAAAGGAAATTCCCCGGGGAAGCTATTAGCAATTTAGTACGTGGGAATGTGGCTCCCACCTGCCAGAAAGACAGATCTGCCTGGTGCAAAATACAGCAGCTGGCTTGCCTCTTGGCAGCTCCCCTGGGCGCCTTTCAGTCCAGCTCCATCTGTGAGCCCCCGGGGGGAAGAGGAACGTGAAGATGACCGTAAAATAATAACCACTTTCACTTGCAAAGCACTTTTGGCTTCCCAGAGCACTCGCACATTAGCAACTCCTCCCGATACCCTCCCTGCTACCGAGGTCAGAGTTCCATATTTCATCTCATAGCCAGAAAGGCGGACATCTTCAGAGCCTGGGTGAGATCTGGAGAGCGTCCAACAAGTGAGCGGAAAAATATAAGATTGGCACACGCCATCTGGTTGCTGGCGGTAGGATTTGAGACTCAGGGAGAGAATATGATCAAGATCCACTGTATGTGTGTATGAAACCCTTAAAGAATCATACTACACTAAAAACAAAACTAGCGGGGCTGGAGAGACGGCTCAGTGGTTAAGAGCACTGACTGCTCTTCCAGAGGTCCTGAGTTCAATTCCCAGCAACCACATGGTGGCTCACAACCATCTGTAATGGGATCTGGTGCCCTCTTCTGGTGTGTCTGAAGACAGCTACAGTGTACTCATACAAATAAAAATAAATAAAAAAGAACAACAAAATACAATCCGGGCGGTGGTGGTGGCTTTAATCCAAGCACCTGGGGAGGCAGAGATAGACAGATCTTTGAGAGTTCGAGGGCAGCCTGGTCTGCAGGGTGAATTCCAGGACAGGCAAAGCTACACAGAAACCCTGTCTCAGGAAAATTAGAAACAAAACAAAATGCAAAACAGAGGCTCATTCTTTCTTTTTCGCCCGTATGTGTTTCTATGCACCATGTGTGTCCTTGGTGCCCAGTGGAGGCCAAAAGAGGGCATCAGATCCCCTGAAACTTGAGTTACAGACATGTGACTCAAACTGTGAGCTGCCATGTGGGTGCTGGGACTTGAACCCAGGTCCTCTGGAAAAGCAGCCAGTGGTCTTGACCATTGTGCCCTCTTTGAAACCCCTGAGATTAATTCTTGACTACTCTCTTTTTCTATCTTAGAAAAAATGTTTTACTAATATCTTAGTGTGTGTGTTTGTATATGTGTGTGGTGTGTCTGTATGTAGTATGTGTATGTATGGTGTGTATATGTTTGTGGTGCGTGTGTGTGTGTGTGTCTGTATGTAATGTGTGTATGTGTGTGTGTGTGGTGTGTGTATGTGTTTGTGTGGGGTGTATGTGTATGGTGTGTGGTGTGTGTGTGTGTGTCTATATGTAGTATGTGTATGTGTATGTGTAGTGTGTATGTGTTTGTGGTGTGTGTGTGTGTGTTTATGTAATGTGTGTATGTGTGGTGTGTGTGTGTGTTTGTATGATGTGTGTGTGTGTGTTTGTATGGGGTGTGTGTGTGTGTGTGTGTGTGTGTTTATGTATAGGGCTTGTATATCTCAGGTCAGAGGACAACCTGTGGGAGCTGGTTCTCTCCTTCCACCACGCGAGTCCCAGGTTTCAAACTCAGGCCATCAGGCTTGGTGGCTTTTCCTGCTGAGCCATCTTGCTGGGCCTGTTTCTGCCTCCCGGCAGCTGCCAATTCCATAGAACCTTCATTTCTTGCTGAATCTGTTGCCCCTGTTGCCCCTACATGCAGCCCTGAGGCTTGCAGCCTGTAGGCAGTCATCTGGCCACAGGGGCCCCCAGGGTTTCAGCTCCTTAATGTGTGACACTTTTCCGGAGGACAACGTTAAACAACCATCTACTCACCCCAGCTTGGCAACTGACAGCAGACCAAAGTAGCCGTGTGACGGAAGCCCATCTGGATGGACCAGTCAGTCTATTGGGGTGACTATTAGGAATATGGGTGAAGGGTTCCTTGCAGGAGCACGGATAACTCTGAGGCAGATGCATCACTGAGAGGCAGCCCAGCTGTGAGTAACAGCCCGATTGCTGGAGCTCTCTGTATGACTTCAGACAGCTCCATGGGTCGGAGAGCATCTCCCAAGGCGCTGGTCTCTGGTTCAACTGCTTATATAACCTTGGAGAAGGAGTTGCCATGGAGAGTGTGGAGATGAGATGCTGGAGTTCCTGTGGGTCCCAGGAATCAGAGTCCTATCATTAGGCTTGGCAGCAAGTTTAAGATTGGTGGCTCACTTGTTTGGGGGAGAGGTGATAGGGCTTGCAAAGGAAGGGACAGTCTGGGGTGGGACAGTCAGTCAGTCTCAGACCTGCCAGTCCTGTGACTCACTGGGGCTCTAGGGGTTGAGGCCTGGGTGCTGTGTACAGAAGGTAAGGAACCCTGAGCTTGAGCCCAGCAACGCAGGCTGCCAGGTGTGGGGAGAAGAGCCTTCTTTAGCTTCCTCAACGAACACAGTATACCAAGCCCTGCTACAGCCCTGCAGCCAACAGTCCCCCCAACCCCCAAGGCAGCAATCTGAGGGAAGCGGTTAGACAACCTCCATCGGGCTGTTTTTTTTAAATATTTATTTATTTATTATATATAAGTACACTGTAGACACACCAGAAGAAACATCAGATCTCATTACAGATGGTTGTGAGCCACCATGTGGTTGCTGGGAATTGAACTCAGGACCTCTGGAAGAGCAGTCAGTGCTCTTAACCGCTGAGCCATCTCTCCAGCCATCCATTGGGCTTTCTTTTGACAGAAATAAGTCCTCTACTAAATTTAATCTCAGTAGGGGCTTTCTACCCCTCTGATCATTCAGTTCCCAGATGAAAGATACAAAAGTTTTTTTTTTGTTTTTTTTTTGTTTTTTTTTTTTGTTTTTTTGGTTCTTTTTTTCGGAGCTGGGGACCGAACCCAGGGCCTTGCGCTTCCTAGGTAAGCGCTCTACCACTGAGCTAAATCCCCAGCCCCTAAAGTTTTATATTTATAATAAACCTTTAAAGCGCCAGACCCAGGCAGATACCCACCTTCTAAGCTATTAGTCTCTACTTCTCAATCAATAACCCCGAGTTATAACTTCTCATGTGGGCCGTTCTTAACTCCAATTGGCCAGCCATTGGGGCCATGTTTTCAAGATTCTGACTCCATGGCATCTTCTCCTCTCTCCACCTCCTTTTCTCTCTCCCTTGTAGTCCTGCCTCCGACCCCAAACCTGGGAACCAAAATCTACCTCTCTTCTGCCCAGCCTTCAGCTGTCTGCATCTCTGCTCAACCAACAGTTTTAAATTAAGGATGGAGGTCACAAAGCATCCCTCTGTGTATGCAGCCAGGCCTTAGGGGCCCGTATTTAGCATTAGGGTACATAGCAAAAGACCAAACCTCAACACTTTCCCTCTCTGGGCTCTTTCTTCTTTTTTGTTCCCCTTTGGCTTCACGACCCTCTCTGGCATACTTGGGGATTCCTGTCTCCTCTGTTGGATTCCTACGGGCAAGCCACTTCCCTCTTTCTTTCCTTCTTCCAACCAGAGTAGAGAGTAAGATGTGCTCAATCTGATGTCCACCCTCTCATGCCCGAGGTACACAGAAAGTTCTGGCTGTTGACCTCATCAGCCAAGGCGCTCCCAAGGCACTCTTCTTCCCTTCTTCCCTTCTTTCCTTCCTGTCTCGTCCCCTCCAACAGAGCATGCTCAGGGACAGAAGCCCGAAGCAAACACCAAAGAACTCGATGATACCCCAGGTTAAGCTCCTGCCCTTGGTCAGTTTCTCCTGTCCCTCAAAAGGGCAGTCAGGCAGTAAGCCAGGGTGGTGTGTTGAAGTGGAAACTTAAGGATTCTTTGGAACGTTGGTTGGATGGTGTTTTGCTGGGGCAAACACGCAAAGGAACATTTCGTTAAGGTGGACACAGTTGTGAAAGGCTAAGGTAGAATTGTGAAGCAGACACAGGAGAGAGGATGTTCTGCACGTGAAGGAACATGTGATGAAGAATTTTTTGCTAATAATTTGAATGTGTCCGTCCACCTTATATTTCGTAGTTGAGCTGCATTTGTCTGGACTCCATACAGAGAAATGCACCTTCAAGACACATGGAGGACACGTGATGTTTGGAGGGTATAAATAGGACTCCACAGAGTGACAGAGACAGAGCTTGGCTTGCTGGTGCAGCTAGCTGAGCAATGCCTGTGGGTCTCACTTCTTTGCTGATCTTCACTTCCCTGAGAGAGGCGCAGCTGAGAACGTCTTCTGGTGTTCCTCTGGGTCCCTCCTGATGACTTGTGCTAAGGCTGAGGCCTGGCTGTGTCTGCTAGATCACGTCACCATTGTTGCTAGCCCAACTCTACCCAACTGAACTGTTGGTGTATATGTGAAGTGTTTGCAAGTGGATTGAGCTGCTGCCTGCTAACCTGTGATCTGCCAATTTCCAGATAACACAGATGGGAGTTGCCAAGAATCCATTATTAAAATCCATTATTAAAAGTAAGGTTTGAAAAAGTTAAAAGTTACAGGTGGCGCCCAATGTGGCTTAGGCATAACAGGTAAGTCTGCTTCTAATGTAGGGAAAATGGCAGATTATGAGAAATTTGCAATGTTGCTTAAGAAGATTGGCAAAATGGCAGCTACTGCTGCTGGGAGGTATCCTGCCTCAATCCCAGAAGGGGTCTTTCAGTTTTACTTTGTAGTTTTCATGTATACTGTTTCGAAAGTTTAATGGAAACCAGACAATTCTCTTCTGTTAGAGAAGATTGCAGAGTAGGCTGTGCATTTAGAGAGTTTGTGGACAGAGGTAGAAGTGCTTGGAAAACAAGAAGGGCCACTAAGAGGAGAAAAATGTTCAGGCTCCGTGAATGTACCACACAATGAAAACAGGAAGCAACCTAGGCTGGAAGGTAAACTGCCACCCTGCCCTGCTTCTAGGGACCTGAAAGAGCAGGAATGGCACATGTCCAACAGGTTAAAGTGCAGCCGAGTGCATCACCAGAGGATTTGCTTGGATTTACACAGGCACCTTCAGCCTTCCCAGTATTTGTGCAGCATATGCCTGCTAATGACAGTATTCCTGGCTATAATGAGCTGACCTGGTGACAGATAGAAATGATAGGTTTAAAGCATTTTAAAGAATCTATTGTTTTGTATGGTTTACATTCTTCCTCTGTCAAAGAAATGCTAACTAACTGGGCTACACAGCATAGGCGATCCCTCAAGATTGGAAGGGATTGGTCAACAATTAACAGTGGTTGTCATGGTGGAGGCATGAAGCCACAAAACTAACACAATACAATTTAGTGAGGGGAATAAATGTTACCAAAGACCAGCTACTTGGTAAAGGGTGTTGTGTTGACTTACAAGAACAAATCCAATGATGATGGCGTAATTGAACAATGTTGTACTGCAATTTTAAGAGCTTGGGATTTGGTAAAAATGCACCTCATATACTAAAATAATACAGGGTTCTGCAGAAGCCTTCACAGAGTTCTTACAAGGGTTGAGTTCAGTTGTGAATAGAGCCATAAGAGATCCTGAAACCAGTTGTTGATAGAAATTTGGGCATCTGAAAATGCAAATACCAAATGTAAGAGAGTAATCAGACCATTGAAAGCATGTGGAGCCCCTATAGATGAATGGATAAGAGAGAAACTGATATTGGTTCTCAGTAGTATAATGTCAATATCACAGGGCAAACCATAGCTAGAAGCATCAGAAATCAAAATACTCAATTTTTTTTTTTTTAAGGAGCTGGGGACCGATCCCAGGGCCTTGCGCCTGCTAGGCAAGCGCTCTACCGCTGAGCTAAATCCCCAACCCCTAATACTCAATGTTTTAACTGTGGTGAATTTGGTCATTTCCAAAGAAATTGTAAGGATAAAAGATTCAGAACTCAAAATAATAGGTACAAAGACTCTGGAGAATACGGTAATCGTAGGAGAGACCAATGAGGCTCTGGTCAGTGTGACTACACTGGCTTCTATGCTATTGTAGCCACTGTGGAAAGGGCAAACATTGGTCAACAGATTGCTCGTCTATGAGAGATATAACCTCTTACCACAGAGAAATGAACAGAGGGAGAGGGGCCTGTCAGCAAATAATACAAGCGGTGTCCCTTTGGTCAGGCAGGAGGTACTGAACAGGCAAGAAAATCAAAATTAGTTATTTCTGGTCTTTTTTTTTTTTTTCGGAGCTGGGGACTGAACCCAGGGCCTTGCGCTTGCTAGGCAAGCGCTCTTCCACTGAGCTAAATCCCCAACCCCTATTTCTGGTCTTATACATGCTACTGAAGGAAGTGCAGCTTTGGATCTTGCTACAGATACCTCTCTTACATTATCCCCAAAAGTTGAATGTTACAAGTTAACCATTGGTGTGCAGGGTCCCTTACCTTCAGGGACAGTGAGAATAATCTTGGAAAGAATTCTGGGATTTATTGTACATCCAGGTATAGTAGATGGGGATAGCAAAGAAGAAATAAAAATTATAACATATGTGAAAAAGGAGATGCAAAATGATGCAGGGGATAGAATTGTTCAACTGTGGTTGTTTCCTTACGTCAAGGGCAAGTCTGCTCCAGTAGAAAGGACAGGACCTTTTGGGATTACTGGAAAATGTGTGTTCTGGCAAACAAGGGTGAATGATCAGAGAACCAAATTAATGGTACAAATGAATGATGTTGACATAGAAGTTTTGGTGGGTTTAGAAGCTAATGTTAGTATATTTTTCCAAAAGTCTTGGAATCCAGACTGGCCACTTCAGAAGGTTTGCACACAATTTATAAGGATCGGTAAATTATCATGAATAAGACAAAGTGTTCAATGGATTACTTGTGTGGGACCAGAAGGGCAAACAGGGAAGTTGAGACCTTAAGTGGCTGACATATCCATAAACTTATGGGGAAAGGATGTTTTACAACTAGGGGGTACTCAGATTATATCCCTGCAATTCTAGGGACAGCAAATGAGGCAGTTAGAGTTAGAGACGAGATGAGATGGTAGATGCTCCTGGGGAAGGTAGTGATACAGGTGATGGAGAACAATCGCGAGCTGTGCCCATGGTCAAAAAACCAGGCTCTCACAGGGATTGAGTTTCCAAATCTACAAAAGGGTCCATTGCTGACATACCAACAGCCTTGCCCCTAAACTGGTTATCAAACAGACATGTATGGAGAGAGCAGTGGCCCATCACGAAAGGAACGTTGCAGGCACTTGAACAACTGGTGCGAGAGCAGCTGGAAGCTCAACATATAGAAGAGTCTACCAGCCCGTGGAGTTCTCCTGTGTTTGTTGTTGAAAAGAGATCAGGAAATGGAGGTGATAACAGATTTAAGAGCAGTTAACGAGGTAATTCAACCAATGGGTCTTCCTGTCTGGACTGCCTTTATCATCTTTGTTACCAAAATCATGGCCTATAATAATAATTGGCTTGAGAGATTATTTTTTTCTCAATACCTTTGCATGAGAAAGATAAAGAAAGCTTTGTTTCCTCGGAACCTACTTTGAGTAACAGACGTCCTCTAAAGAGATAACCACTGCCGGTCCTGGTGGCGCAGGCCGGTAGGATGTGCTGAAGAGGCAGAGGCAGGTGGATCTGAGTTCAAGGACAGCTTGGTCTACACATTTTTGGGGCTGGGGATTTAGCTCAGTGGTAGAGCGCTTACCTAGGAAGCACAAGGCCCTGGGTTCGGTCTCCAGCTCCGAAAAAAAGAACCAAAAAAAAAAAGAGATAACCACTGGAAGGTACATCCACAGGGAATGTTAAATAGTCCAACCATATGTCAACATTTTGTGCAACAACTATTACAAATTATTTGTAAGTAATTTCTTCCATCTACCATTACATGGGTGGCATTCTGTTGGCCGATTCTGACAAAGATATTTCAGAGAATATGTTTAAAGTAACACAAAGAACTATGCCATGGTGGGGGTTGCAGATTGCTCCAGAAAAAAAATACAAAGAGGAGATTCACACAGTTACTTGGGTTATAAAATCAGTCAACAAAAAAACTTGACCACAAAAGGTACAGATCCATAGGGACCAGTTGTAAACTCTTAACGATTTTCAAAAATGAATGGGAGATACTAACTGGCTGAGGCCGACAATTGGATTAAGTACATATGAATTAAGTAATTTGTTTCAAACATTACAAGGAGATTCCGATTTAAACAGTCCAAGATGTCTAATAGTCAAAGCAGAAAAAGAATTAACTCTTGTAGATCGAAGACTGACAGAGGCATATGTGGATAGAATTGATCCTAAATGTGATTATATTCTGGTCATTTTACCTTCATCTCATTCTCCTACTGGGCTCATTATGCACAGGGAAGATAGTATTATGGAATGGATTTTCTTAGTTCATAAACAAAGTACAAAATTGAAGACATATAGAAAAGATGTCTGGGGCTGGAGAGCTGGCTCAGCAGTGAAGAGCACTGACTGCTCTTCCAGAGGTCCTGAGTTCAGTTCCCAGCAACCACATGGTGGCTCACAACCGTCTGTAATGGGATCTGATGCCTTCTTCTGGTGTCCTTGAGTAATAGTGTCTGAAGACAGCTACAGTGTAGTCATATACATAAAATAAATCTTTGAAAAATATTTCTGGATTAATTATAAAAGGTAGACTAGGATTAGGATTACATCAGCTGGCAGGAACAGATCCAGCTGAAATTTCAGTACGTCTTACCAATGCTGAGATTATGTTGTTACGAGTGATCTGTGAGGATTGCCAAAAGGCTTTAGTAACTTCTTGGGTAAAATTAATAAGAAATATCTGAAAAGCAAATATGTACATCTTATAAAAAGAACAAATTGGATTCTTCCACATAGAGTAAAGAGAACACCAGTTCAAGAGGCACCAACATTTTATATGGATGCAAACAAGATGGGGTGGTAGGTTATACGCCAGATAAAATAAGCAAGGTGATCAAAAGTCCATACACATCGGTTCAAAAGTCAGAACTGTATGCTATTGTTATGGTGTTATTAGAGTATCCCGAACCTCAACATAATTACTGAGTCTTTATATGCAGAAAGAGTCATTTTGCATATAGAAACTGCTGGATTTGTACCTGGTAACTCGGGATGAACTTTGCTATTTATACAATTACAACAAGTCATAGGAAGTAGAAACACCCGTTATATTTTACCCATAATTGGTCTCATACAAGTTTGCACAGTCCATTAGCTCAAGGAAATTATGAAATCGACCAATTACTAATAGGAAATGTACTAGAAGCCTCAAAATTTCATGGGAAACATCATGTCAGTGGGAAAGGTTTAAAGAAAAAATTTTCCACCACTTGGCAAAAAGCCCAAGAAAGAATAAAAAAAATAATGTCCTACACGTTCTCTCTACAACCAAACTCCATTATCTGCTGGTGGTAGTGACCCTAGCGATACCAAAAGAAATGACATCTGGCAGATGGATGTTTTCCATTTTTCAGAGTTTGGAAAACAAAGGTACAGCTGCCATACCATAGCACTGACACATTCTCAGGATTCCCATGGGCAACTGCTTTACGTTCTAAACAGGCTGATTGTGTAATCACACACTTATTGGAAATAATGGCAATTATGGGGTTAGTTGCACAAATTAAAACTGGCAATGCTCCCACATATGTATCCAATAAAATGGAGCAATTCTTTGCATATTACAATATAACACATGTTACCGGTGTGCCACATAATCCCACAGGACAAGCAGTTATAGAGCCAACCACACCTTAAAAGAGATGCCTACTAAACAAAAACAGAGAATAAAAACCCCCAGGCACAGACTAAGTAATGCATTATTATCTCAATTTTCTTAATGTTGGTTTAAAAAAGGAACAATAGCAGCTGAGAGACACTGGGTTATTGGAAAAACTGAGGAACTAGGTCAACCAATATACTGTAAGGATATGTTGACATTAGAATGGAAACCTGCAATAGTTTTAAGATGGGGGTGTGGTTATTCTTATGTATCTACAGCAAATGAGAAACTATGAATACCAACAAAATTTATAAAGTATAGATCAGACCAACAAGACTTATAAAACTCAGATTTGACCAAGGAAAACCTCTTCTCGCTCAAGACATGGATGTCTTCACAAAGCAAATAACCCAAATAATTCAGACTGTCTCAGTTACTGACTCCTTCAAAAATGATGCATGCAAATCAACTTCAAAAGGGCTAGCCCATGTGACTGAATCAGACAACACATAGACTGAGGGGTCTGAAGAGATGGCTTAGTGGTTAAGAGCACTGATTGCTCTTCCAGAGGTCCTGAGTTCAATTCCCAGCAAACTCATGGTGGCTCACGACCATCTGTAATGGGAAAACGATGCCCTCTTCTGGTGTGTCTGAAGACAGCGACAGTGTACTCATATATAATACATAAATAAATCTTTAAAGGAGAATATTAAAAAATACATAGACTGGACAGACAAGGCAAGAGACTGGATAAACCCAGAGACTGGCAATCAATGAATGCTACAGCTGGCTTTTTTCAGACTATTTTTTCCTTGGGGATCTAAATGAGAATTCTTCACCCCAATTCATCAGGAAATAAATATATATAAGACCACCATCATCCCAATCCCTTAAGTTGGGGTGGGTAGTTTTGGTTACTTGACGTTAGGTTATTTTCCTTAATTACTGTTTACTGATAAAATTTAAGTTTTTTGTTTTATTATTATATACTGATAGAAATAAAGTTTTTAGGGGCTGGGGATTTAGCTCAGTGGTAGAGCGCTTGCCTAGGAAGCGCAAGGCCCTGGGTTCGGTCCCCAGCTCCGAAAAAAAGAACCAAAAAAAAAAAATAAATAAATAAAGTTTTTTCTTTAATTATTATATTTTGATAGAAATTTAAAGTTTTTTCTTTATTGTATGTTGGTAGATATTTAGGGGTTTTGTTCATTGTATATTGATAGAAATTTAAGGCTGTTTTGTTAGACTACTGTTTGACTATTTTGTACATAAACCATTTACTGAAAATGTGACGGTTCTTATATTAGTTCTATTGTGTATAGACTGTTAATGTTAGAGAAAAGGACAATTCTTAACAGAAAGGGGGATATGAAGTGGAAACTTAAGGGTTCTTTGTAAAGCTGGTTGGATGGTGTTTTGCTGGGGCAAACATGTGAAGGAACACTTCGTTAAAGTGGACACAGGTGTGAAAGGCTAAGGCGGACTCGTGAAGAACGTTTCGCTGAAGCAGACACAGGAGAGAGGATGCTCTGCTAAAGCAGGCACGTGAAAGGACACGTGATGAAGGATTCTTTGCTAATGACAAGTGCGTATTGGTCCGCCTTACACTGCATAGTTGAACTGCATTTGTCAGGACTCCATAGAGAGAACCACACCAAAAGACTTCTGGTGGTGTGCTGCCGTTTCTCGCCACTTCTGCAGACTCAAGCCTGATTGGATGCATGTACTGAGGCAAGACCCCGTGCTGAGGCAAGACATGTGGAGGACACAAGATGTTTGAAGAGTGACAGACACAGAGCTTGGCTTGCTGGTACAGCTAGCTGTGCAATGCTTGTAGGTCTCAAGTCCTCACTGATCTTCATTTCCCTGAGAGAGGCACCGCTGAGAACTTCTCCTGGTGTCCCTCTGGGTTCCTCCTGCTGACTTGTGCCGAGGCTGAGGCCTGGCTGTCTCTGCTAGGTCGTGTCACCACTGTTGCTAACCTGAACTGGACTGCTGGTGTATCCATGAGGTGTTTGTGAGTGGATCGAGCTGCTGCTGCTGCCTGCTCACCTGTAAACTGAATTGCTGATTCCAGACAATACAGATGGGAGTTGTTCCAAAGAATCCTTCTAAACAGGTCCACTTTTTTCTTTCCCACTACTTCTGGTGGATGGTGGGGTAAAAGGGAGGTTAAAGCATTTAAGAACCATCGTTAAAAATAAGATTTCAAAAAATTGAAGTTACAGTGTGTCAATAACCACAGTGCTTGGAACCATGGGATCTGCATGCTGTCACAGACATGTGGAATGACAGCAGCATCGGGAAGCAAGCTCAGGCACCATCCAGCCCCAT